>NC_030436.2:4985000-4997500 GCF_001660625.3 Ictalurus punctatus
TTTAACTGCTCGGGACAAACAAGGGACTCATGAACAACTATCACAAATCATAAAAACAGTCGTTGATCATCCAGGTAACGACACACAGTATTAATAATCAAGCGTGTGTAAACTTTTGAACTGGTTCATTTGTGTAAATTCAGTTATTATTGTGTCTTGTGTATTAGATGTAAACATCTGTTATGTGAAATAGCATATTCAGGGCAGGACTAAATAAACAAAACAAAATGCATTTTTTTAATGATCCCTCTTTTTTTTTTTTTTTTAATGATTAATATTTAGCTGATTCTGCAAAGCGTATGTGAACTTATGACCTCACGTGTCAATAATGTGATGTTGGACCTAATTATAATTCAAATGATTATAATATAATGCTAAAAATGTGTTCAGTGAGTGGGGAAAAATGATCTATGGCTCCATTACATTTAATTAATGAGGCTAATGGTGAAATATTTGCATTATGTTTGTAAAGTAATTGTGAAGCATGTGGTGTGTGGAATTTATTTTACAGTTAATCTATCTGTTCTCCACAAGGTGGCGCTCTTTGTCAAGTAGCCTTTGTGTGTTTTTGTTAAAAAAAAAAAGAGTAAATTATCGCTTCTGTGCCTTTTGCCTAAGATCAAATGTGAAAATGAGGAAACTTGCCATGAACCTGCACCAGCAGGAATTGAGAGAGGCAAATACAGAGAGTAAAAAGCTGCATAAAGTGTCTTGGTAAGGTTGAGGACCACAATGAGCTGTCAGAACAGCTTCAGATCACATTAGTACGGATTCTACATGTCTCTGGAACTGTGCTGCATGAACACTAAATTTAATGACGGTGGTAGAGAGTGCTGTCTACCATGTCACTCCAAAATCTCCCATAAGTGCTCAGTTAGGTTGAGATCCGGTGACTGTGAAGGCTGTAGCATATATTTCATATCATCTTCATCCTCATCAAACCATTCAGTGAGCTCTAGTGCCCTTCAGAGGTGGGTGGAGTCAGCCTGGAAGATGCCACGCCCATCAGGATCGAAATGTTTCATCATGAGATAAAGCTGATCGGTCAGAAGAACTTTGTACTGATTTGCTGTAAGTGGACAAGCGAAGGCAGGTTCTGTCTGCAGAATAACACACAGCCTTACAGAGACGGGTGGACGCTAAAAGGTTGTAAATATGGACTCAGAATTATTTGTTAGTTAATTAATAGTGTGGTAAAAAGGAATTAATTGGTTTCCTGTGTAATATTGCTGGAAAGGCTAGAATGTGTATGATGAGTGGAAGATGCAGACTCAAACATCAACAGTGACCTGTTATAAGCTACCCATGTGAGTTCATGGACAAAGGATGAGGGCTGTGGCAAGAAAATGAGCCCGGAGGAAGGCGTACTCCTAGCTCTAAAAAATAAACATATAAAAGCAGTACGTGACTACAGCTCAGAAATCACCGCAGCTGTTTATGACACTGTTCATTTGTAAAACACCCAACTGAACACTCTAATCCCATATTTGGATAAAATCAATTCTTGCATACCAATTGTACACCTGTACCAATATGATGGATCAGGCTGGTTCTTCAAATTTGGCCCTGGAGGTCCACTGTCCTGTAGCGTTTAGCTCCAACCCTAATCAAACACACCTGAACAAGCTAAGCAAGGTCTTCAGGATGACATTTCTCAAAATGCATGAATAAAGTAGGCTTTTCCTCAGATTTCTACTAGCCCTAGCTCTGTAAACAGTGGACTCTCAAAGTTTTTACAGCAGATTGCTACTATAGAACACTTATTTCTGTGAAAATTTCAGCTTCGTATCTGGTCCCCAAGCAGAGATATTCAACCCGAAAGTGAGGGGAATTTTTTTTTTTTAATTGCACTTTCTTGTCCCCATTAAAAAAAAGAGAGAGGGAGAAGTCTCAAAGCTGAAATGTTCTTCATGCACACTATATTTACCTAGGTACCCCCTAAAAAAATTCAAACTGAGACTCAAACCCTTCCCATTATAAATTGACTCTAAATGTGGAACTGTGAGCAATCTTAAGCATTACATTTGGACTTAAGTTCTATGTCTAAGGATCAAGAATATGCGAACTGTTCATGTACCTTGTAAGGTGCTCTAGAGATCAGTTATTTATCCAAGGAGCGGCAGTAGGACCATCCTGAGCCGAGATCCTGAGGTTTCCGAAACAGCTGTATAAGCAATATTTGTTGTGTGCCATGAAACAAAGATGGCTGTCGTAGTTAAACTAGTGGTTTTGTAAAACGGTCAAGGAACCAACTTTGCAATTATTGAACCACTTGAGATGGACTGACACTGGGGTTAATATTGAATAATATATATTGTTTTGTAATATATTTATTTTGTATATAAATATACAATTAAATGTATAACAATCTTTAAAAAAAAAAGTCAGAAATAATTTTTAGTTGATACCAGTGGCATCTAACAAGCCCAGGATCCCTGGTTCGACCCTGAGCTCGGGGCACTGTCTGTGCAGATGTTCTCTCTGTGTCTGCAAGCATTTCTCCTGGGTTCTCCAGTCCGCTCCCCCAAAACATGCAGGTCCGTGTATTGTTGACTCTAAATATTATCCCTAGGTGTGAATGTGTGTGAATGATGCCCTTTGTTGGACTGGAGTCCCATTCAGGTTGAATTTCCGCCTCACGCCCAGTATTCCCAGGACCGGTGCCGGCTTCAGTACTATCCTGACCAGGACCATGTCAAGGAATGACCCAGGTACATTAGTCTCTTAGCTCAAATACACAACTTTTCAATTCCTTTAATGTCAAGCATTACAAGTTCATGACAATGCCCTAATATAACAATATGAACAAATGCTTAGTTGCAGTTGTGAATAAGGTGTTGTGATTTTGTACATAATAAATAATAATTGTAAAATAAATAATAAAAGATGCAGTTCGCTATGTTGTTTTTCAGAATTCTTTAATTGCTGGAGTATTATATCAGGATTATGCCACCTTTTTGATGCAGAAAATATATATCGCGTATAGATATAGTTTCTTGTAACAAGTCTACTATAACATGAACCTATAGTTAGTTTTACGATCGTTTCTTTAAGCTATTTGATATCATATTTTATACTGACACTTCAGTGTGTAGTGAATCTGGTGGTGTCTCTAATCTCGGTGGTTTTGATCAGCAGTTTAGGGGATGGAGAGCTGAACTGCTGGTAGCCGTTCATTCCTTTGGAGCCTGGAATAAATAAATAAAAAAAACAGAGAGAGACATACTTATAATGACGTTTCATGAACAAAACAACATTTGCACAATTTTCCCCATTTATCCTCCTTTTATTCCCTTTTTAGTTTTGCACTAAAGCTGCAAGGCTACTGTCTGGGAAGCTTCTAGCCTCGGGTTTAGCATCATGCAAACACAATCACCTGAAAATATATAGTACATATATAGCATATCCTAATCTTATTACTGTTTGTGTAGAAATCTTGGCACTAAGCCAATCAACGTCTTTTGAGGCGAGAGCGTCTAAACTGTTTCTAAAGCTATACGTTTGTCAGAAACTGTAAACTCTACTCACTACTTGTAAAGTTCAGTACTCACTGTAACTGGACATGGATTGAATGTTGCCAATGGCCTGCTGTCCAATTCTTTAAAAAAAAAAAAAAAAAAAGGGATATAATTACACTTTAAAACTTTCCAGGTGTGGTAATATTACCTGTGCCTGTCTCTAACCTCACCTGTCCTCCTCGCCCTCCAACAGCTTCCTATAAGTGGCAATCTCGATGTCCAGTGCCAGCTTGACGTTCATGAGCTCCTGGTACTCCCGCAGCTGGCGTGCCATGTCCTGCTTGGCTCTCTGCAGCGCGTCCTCCAGGTCTCTGATGCGAGCTTTGGCATCCTTCACTGTCAGCTCACCACGCTCCTCTGCCTCGGCGATCTGGTTCTCCATGTTAGTGCGCTGGGAGCAAGGGCGTTATCCAGTTTTTATCCAAATTAGTTTTTTAATAACAGACATAGAGAGACAAAACCTACTCACATTTTGAACAAGTCTTACAACTGTTGGTCATTTTCTAAAGTCTGCTAATGAGGTAGCACATTGGCACCCGTATAGCATTGGCAACGTACAGCACCAGGGTCCTAGGTTTGATCCTGAGCTCAGGTTACTGTCTGTGTAGAGTTTCTCTGCATGTTCACCCCATGTTTTCACCACAGTCTCCGGTTTCACGTTCTCCAACTCCCAAAAACATGCTACTAGGTGGATTGGCTTTGCTATTGGTTTTATGTTCAAGGTGTCGTACGGTGGACGTGCCCTGCGCCCAGTGTTCCCAGGATTGGCTTTAGTTCCACTGCGGCCTCGACCAGGATAAAGGACTTCCTCAAGATGAATGAATGAATTCATTTTATTTATTTATTTATCAGTCCCGACAGGAATTTGCAATTGCAGAAATGATCAGAAAATCGACCAAACCCCGCAAGATTCGGAGGAGCTTGCAATTTTTCAAAATGACCGCAGATTTTGGGCGAAGCTGCGTAGTTGTGACGTCATCACAACACGCATTCAGCCAAAGCCCTCTTCGAGTCATGTGTGTGGAACATGAGTACAGCTTAAAAAGTCTCATTTACCAACAAACATCACTGTGAAAGACCGTGTAAAACTATTTCGTGCCATTTCAGTTTCACCAATTTAATAGCTTTCCGCAAAAAAAGCACAAGTTCGCACTGCAAATTTTGAAAAAAGTCGTCGTAAAATCAAGTATTTTTGACTGCAACAGTCATAAAAAAAACTCTGCGAAATCCTGTACCAGCTGATTTATGAAATTAAGTGTGAGGTTAACTGTTGCAGTGGACTTGTTTACCAGGCAGATGAGGGTTATTGTGACTTGAAAGGATTAATTCTTCACTGGAAGGTCCAAGTGTTTCTGCTCTGGGAAAGTGTCATTGTGTCGCTGGATCTTTACCTGGGCCTTGATGGACTCAATTTCGCTTTGCAGACGGCTGATCATGCGGTTGAGCTCACCGATCTCAGCCTTGGTGTTCCTCAGCTCGTTCCCGTACTGTGTGGCCTGGCTGGCCATCTGGTCATACTGAAGAAACAACACAAACGCATGCTGGATATCTCTAGTGTATGTAACGATAACGCCACATTATGTGGCGTAATCATGTTCAAATTCTTTACTTTGTAAAATATACAGTATATGGTTCTCATAAAGCTGTATGGATGCCTACAGCCAGATTAATGAATGCATAGTATAGTTCAATACCATTACCATGGTACCATAGTATAACAATAAGTAAGGAGGCATTTGTCCTATTGTATAGTGTGTGCTTCTAGCAAAATTCACATAATTCTCACAGAGTCTACTACTCGAAGATCTTCATACCTTAGACTTGTACCAGGCCTCAGCTTCCTCACGGCTCTTGACTGCGATCTCTTCATATTGGAACTTGACCTCGGCCACAATCTGGTCCATGTTGAGGTTGCGGGAGTTGTCCATCTGCACTGTGACAGAGGTTTCAGTGATGCTGGCCTGCATCTCACGCAGCTCCTGCATCAACAAGTAAAGGTTACGCTAACCTTTATATCTACGCACGGTTTTTTTTCTAGACATTGTAAATAATCCAGAATTCTTTACTTTTCAATTCGATTCACTTCAATTGTGTTTCATTTGTATAGCTGTTTTAATATTTAGTCATTGTTACAAAGCAGCTTTACAGAAATCTGGATGTGGACTTATAACCCTAATTAGCAAGCCGGAGGCTCTGATGTTACCTCGTCGTAAATAGTCTTGAGGAAGTTGATCTCATCAGTCAGCGCACCCACTTTGTCTTCCAAATCAGCTTTCACCAGGTATGCAGAGTCTACATCCTAAAAACATTTCATTAATCTGTAGATCTGTCTTCACATTAAAGACCTGATCTCTTTCTGTGGCCTAAGATTGGATTAATTATAAAATACGGTGTTTCCTAATGCAGTTTTCAGGGTCTCCCAGCACACCTCTAAATACTTCCAGTGTTTCAACCTTTATCCAAGTGCAGCTTTTCATTGCAGCAAGGCAAGAGCACACCTGATCCAACTTATCAGTCATTTGAAGACATACTGTGTACCAGTTGACTAGACAAGTCAGATCAGAATTTCCTACCTGCAGCCCTTTCTGTTCAGCGTTCCCAAAGGCGTGTTCGGAGCTGTGAGAGAGAAAATCCATGGACTGTATAGAGCTGGAAAACTGGATTAAATCCACTGATTTAAGTACTGAGGCAGTAATTAAGACCGATTTGATAACGCTGATAACTATTTCTGGGTCATTTAGCAGTAGATAGTCCAGCATGTTGGACAGGAAGAGGAAGGATACTTGTACTGTTTCCCGTGAAGACTGTTATTATCTCATGATCATATACATTTTAAGTCTGGGTGTGGTGTCTGGAATTCTAAAGCTGCATACATTCCCACACCTATATTTTGTAGAGAATAAGTAGTTCTTCAGGCTATGAAATCAAACACCCATGTTATTTTCATTGCAAATACACCTGTACATTTTATCCATATGACCTCTGTTTGTTGTACCTCATGAACACACGAACATGCCCTTGTTGTCTCAATACTAAACTTAATTCTGTGCAATTATCAGTTTTAAGGGGTTAATTCAAAGGTACATATTGGTCAATTGTCCATGTTAAAAGCTAGAGTGCTGGCTGTTGTACGAGACTAGTGACACTAGTGAAGCAACCTTATCCCTCAGGTACTTGTGTTACAGCATTTGAGGGACAAGTGACCTAGTTCAGCTACTCTCAGTTACAGACACATTTACGGCTAATAAAATAATGCATCCAGTATGTTAGTTTTGAAATGAGACCGACTCGTTTAAATGCTTTTTGCATTAGTAGTATAAATCACTTGCACTGGAGATGGAAAATATTTGAACGTGCACTCTTAAAAATAAAGGTTCTTCAATGGTTCTTTACAGAACCATAGGTGCTGCAAAGAACATTCTTTTCAAGAACCATTTTACATTGTATAGGGTTCTTGAGTTGAGCTATATGGTTCTGTGGAGATTAAAGAAGTTCTTTATGGATAATTCTAGGTTCTTCAGAGCAGTGTATTGGTTCTTCAAGGTATCATTCTTTAACAGGTTCAAGTGAACCCTATAAGGTTCTTTGTTGGACTGGAAAAGGTTCTCCTCATCACTCTTAAAACCTTACTTTGGTTCCTTAAAGCACTAACTAAGGGTTGTTTTTTTGGTGTGTATTTTTTAGAACTTATGATAACATGGTTCCATGTGGCACGGCTGTGAAGAACAATTTCTGGGTTCTTTAAAGCCCCAGTAAATAGATGGTTCTCTAAAGAACTTGAGTGTAAAAGGTTCTTTGTGGCGTCAGGCTGAAAACCCCATTTTGGTTCTAATTGGAACTTTTATATTTAAAACTGTATTGTAACTACATATCATATGCAGTAATGAATGGCATTTTGGGTTGTATTTCTAGCATTACCAGAGGCAATATTTGTTCTTTTGCTGTCCCTTGGATATATCATTCTAACCCTATCAGGGGTTTTGTTCGATAATGTATCATATTCATAGGTTCAGATTTATATAAATATTCATCTATTAAAAGCCGGGACACTTTTACTGTGCTTCTTTTGTTGACTCCTTTGGGTAAAGTAGGTTGTATCAGGCTGTAGAGTTTACTCTTGTCCCTTGATGCCTAATTTACCCAGTGGCCCACTGCAGTGGAATCAGACCTAAAGTGCACAAAAGCCTCTATTGTCCTCGTGTGTTCCCTGAGACGACACTAGTGGAATCAAACCTTTTTCAGAATCACAAAGTCATTCTCTAGGTTGTTTCTCTTGTTGATCTCATCCTCGTACCTGAGTCAAAGCCAACAGAAATGGAAGGGATTACTGTAGATACAGAGCTGGTATTCAAGAAACAGAAACATCTTTTTGCATTTTGCAAAGAATCTTAATATAATTTAAATCTGTGGATGGATTACTATAAATTCCAATCCAGTATATATAACAGTATTTTAGTTTTTGGAGGTTTTTTTTTTTTTTAGGTATTATTTGAGTAATAACTCAACCTAATATTCCCATATTTATAGTTCCTGTTAGTTTTAATTGAGAGCCATACTTGTGCTTGAAGTCTTCCACCAGCCCCTGCATGTTCCTCAGCTCTCCGTCCAGCTTGATTTTATCGTTGTTGACCACATCGAGCTGTCTGCGCAGATTGGCCATATAAGCCTCAAACATGGGCTCAATGTTAGACCTGCCTGGGGTCTGACTCTGAAGAACTTCAAATTTGGTCTCCAGCATCTTGTTCTGCTGCTCTAGGAACCTCACCTGTGGATGGAAATAAAATACCAAAGAAGATATGGTGAAACCTTATGGGATTTGAGTCTAGGTTTCATTTTTGGATGGAATGTGTACTTGAAGGGATCCAAAAACGAGCCAAACAGCTGAAACAAAAAGACTCATTGTTTTCCTCTGAGGCCAGTTATTATCAGTCGCATCTCATAGCCTTACTGAAAGATAAAGTCCGGCGTGATGCCAAACACATCAAAGATTCATGGATTCCCAACTCTGGTTACAGGTGTAGGTGGTTGAGACTTTAAAATGAAATACATATGTTATTTACCATACTAATAGGCTTGTAATTTACTCTTCATCTATGTGTGACTCTTACTAGTAATAGTATACATCTTCTGTTATTGAAGTTTGTCTGCTGTTCCTAAAGAAGCTTTGTGGAATTTGTGGATTTAAAGGGATAATTAAATGTCCTTTGGTGCATAGGTCCACTGCACATATTAAAAGCCTAGACTGGTTTAATTTATGGCTGTTGTGCCAGGCTAGTGACACTAATGGAGCAACATTATCCCTCAGTTACTTGCATGGCAGTGCTAGATGAACAAGGCATGCACATAGATCAGCCACCTCTCTTCAAACCTAATCTCATTCTTTTTGACCACTGATCTGAGGCCAGTACTTAGAGACCCCCTTTTGCCCTAACTAGTATCAGTAAAAGTCTCTGTTTCAGTCCAGGGGGCCCCTGGGATTGGGTTGCCATTGTCCCCATGCACACAAAGGTTCCGTTCATACTCTCAGGGATAGTGGTATCTTCGGTGACTCGGCCAAGCCTGACCTGTTTTTTATCAAGTTACAGTCCGGCTTTAAAGAAAAGGGCTTTGGTGCTAAAGCTCAACTATCGTTTTCATGTGCTTTCCAGCAGTGTCAAGCAAATCGTTCTTGTCTGAGAACACTTGGGCTTCTTAGGTGTCTAGAACTAAGTATCCTTTTAAAAAGGAATGGGGTTAACAATTTCACTCTAACTTTGGCGTCACAGTCCTGAAGGACAATACCACCTTTGTGAAGCAGCTCTTTAAATGTGTTGTTTTCATAAATTATGCTAATATAACGCAAAAAAAGAGAGAAGGTATTGTCCACCTTGAAGACTTTACCAAACTTCATTAGGTACTCTTTTGTACAAATTCCAGAACACATTTTATGTCTGAAACTGCCTTAGTGACACATATTACTCTCTTGGATCAGTCTTACCTTGTCGATGAAGGAGGCAAAGCGGTTGTTAAGAGATTTCATCTGGTCTTTTTCCTGAGTGCGCACCATCTGGAGGTTGGGGTCGATCTCCAGGTTGAGGGGAGCCAGCAGGCTTTTGTTGACCGAGATGTTAGCTATGGGGGCACCCAAGTAGGTGCTGCTGGTGCTGAAGCTGGGTGACAACGCTCCAAGGGACATTGTGCTAAACCCACTGCTATAGCCTCCATAGCCGCCAAGCTTCCCACTGCTCCTTACAGAACAGCTCGAACTGATCCTCTTGCTCCTCAGACTCATGGTGAAGAAATAACGGACTGAAGCTGAAGATGCTATAGGAGATGCTGTGAAAGTGCAGCAAGCTTGTCCAGTGTGGGCCTTTTAAATCCCAGGATTTGGGTGGAGTGACAGAGTTGTAAAACCTGTTCCAGTGGACACGCATGCGCATACGAATGTGCTTGGACAGTCTGCTCTCTATGAGTCTTCTGTCCCTGGAACAGGGAGTGCACACACTCACCCCGTTCCCCTCCACATCCGCCCACATACTATACACACACCTACTCCTGCTCTCTCTCTTTCTCTCTCTCTATCCCTACTGATCTCTAATAGACAGTATCTCTAATAAACAGTATTATACCGTACTATATGACAGCATTTGAAAGTAATACAAGGGGCACTCATCTCAAATCTCAACGTGACGTATAGTAAGACAGTTCTGCATATATAATCATCCTTTTAATATCTTATTTCACGAACGAGAAAATCAAGGAATAATTGTTGCAAATTCAAAATGGGAATGTGACCAGAATATAAGTCATGTGGTTGGTTAATAGTTACCACACTGGTGTACCAAATAAACTGGCAACAATATGTATTTTAACAAAAAAGTCTGAAATGTGAACAAACAACCGGCTTACGGTCTTACTTTCTAATGACATCAAACAAATGCTTGACAATAGAGGGCCAGTAAGTTAATTATACGGCATCTGTCTGCGAAGTTTAGTTAATTATTTAGTTATTTGCTGGGGGAGGGAGATTCACAGTGGCATAGTGGGTACTCAGTTCGATACTGAGCTCTAGATACGGTCAGTGTGGAGTTTCACATGTTCTCCCCGTGTCTCTGTGGGTTTCCAACCCTCCCAGAAACAGGCCTGTGGATAGATTGACTGCGCTAAATCGCCCCTAGATGTGTACGAGTGTGTGAATGTGTGTTTTGATAGACCGGCATCCCCTTCAGGGTGTATTCCCTCCTCACACCCAGTGTTCCCAGGATTGGTTCCGGATTCAGCATGACCAGGATAAATGAATGAATCCAGGTCATGCAGGTTTAAGGTTTGAAATATCCAGTCCTGTGCTTTTACATAAATGAGGGATATTTATTACAGTTTATGTGGATCAAACTGTGTACATGCACTAGTGTAAAACCTACTGAACACTTTTTTTCCCCTTTTTTCTTTTGCTTGTGTTACTCAGGGCGCCCCCTTGTGAAGGATCTTCAGTGAGTGGGCAGAAAATGTCTGGTAAACGCACTCATTTGCACTGAATTATTCTTTTCTAGATATTTCTCAAAGACCCAACATATTCTGTGTTCCTTCGATGTGAGCTGCAACAGCCTGTAAACACACTGATAATCCAGGTGCCATTTTTCCAATCTTCAACTGTCTCATGTCGGTGAGCCTGCACTCACTGTAGCCTCTTATTCCTGTTCTTGGCTGACATTAGTGGAACCTGATGTGATCTTCTGCTGGGTATTTGAGTTACTGTAGACTTCCTGTTAGCTTGAACCAGTCTGGCCATTAACCTCTGACCTCTCTCACCAACAAGGCTTTTCTGTTTTCTACTTGCAGGACTACCATTCACTGGATATTGTCATATATCAAGGAGGTAACTCTGGACTCCAGTTCCCATCAGCCACTGCACTGTACTACATGTCACATGAACACTTGCACCTGAATCACGTTTCTGTTAAATGAGTACACTTGTGTATATATAGCCATTTTCTGGACTGTTTCTCTGTCTTTCGACTTCCGTGTTCCATGTTACCATGTTTCTTGATCTGGTTAGTTTATGTTTAGATTTGCCACAGTATTATGCCAAGTTGTTTTAGTGTCTTTGTTTTGTTGTTCGTTTGTTCAATAAACTTTATAAATTCTGCGATTGCTTCCGAACTCCAACCGTGAAATGTGACATATATATATATATATATATATATATATATATATATATATATATATATAAAAATATATACATATATATATATACTCAGCAAGAAAAGAAACGTCCTCTCACATTTAACTGCTGTTATTTCCGGCAAGTTTCTTAACATGTGTAAATATTTGTATTAACATAAAAAGATTCAACAACTGAGACATAACTGAACAAGTTTCAAAGACATTTGAGGAACAGAAATGGAATAATGAGTCCCTGAACAAAGGGGGGGTCAAGATTAAAAGGAACAGTCAGTATCTGGTGTATCCTCCAGCTGCTTTAAGTACTACAGTGCATCTCATCCTCATGGACTGCACCAGATTGGTCAGTTCTTGCTGTGAGATGTTCCTCCACTCTTCCACCAAGGCATCTGCAAGTTCTCCATCACGTCTGGGGAGACACACGGATACATGTAATTTTCCACTGCAAGGACGATCAGCTGTCCTTCCTGTCTCCCTGTAGCACTGTCTCAGGCGTCTTACATTACAGACATTGCAGTTTATTGCTCTGGCCACATCTGCAGTCCTCATGCCTCCCCGCAGCAGGTCTATGGCATGTTCACGCAGGTGAGCGGGAACCCTAGACATCTTTCTTCTGGTGTTTTTCAGAGTCAGTAGAAAGGTCTCTTCAGTGTCCTAACTTATTATAACTGTGACCTTAATTACTTAGCGCCTGTAAACTGTTCATGTCTTATGGACTGTTAGACAGGTGCATGTGCAATAATTTTTCATGGTTCACTGAACAAGCATGAAAAATATCATTTAAACACTTTCCAATAAAGATCTGTAAAGATTATCTGGATT
>NC_030436.2:5300000-5500000 GCF_001660625.3 Ictalurus punctatus
TTTGAAAGTAAACAGGTTTAAAGGTATTTTTAACCTATGGTCTGTCAGGCACCCCGTTTGAGCCCTTAGAGTGAACTTCAGAGAAGCTTCTGACTCTAAAGGCTCTTTTTGCAAGCTCTGACATCTCGGTTACCCCTTCCTGCCTTGACTTTGCCCCTGGATTAGCCACGGCCTCCTGATATCCAAGGCCGGATTATTCCTCAGTGCCTACATCTGCTGCCTAGCCGGTAGTGTTGCAGGCTTACGCCCTCCTCCGCTCCTTACACGGGAGCAAGGAAGATTGCATCTACTGTGTCCAGTGAGGGCTCTTTGTACTTACATCTACCTCTCCAGCCAGTTGTGTAAGTTGGAGTAGTTGCTGGTTTTCTTGGTACAGGTGATGCTGCGTCAAAGCAGCGCATCTCTATTTGGATAGTGGAAGCAATCTCTATTGAGACTCTAAAGACTCATATACTATATGTGAAAAATCCACTACATATGAAAAATGTGTGAAACATGTGAGTAAAATATTTCATATGAGAATCAGGTGATTATTCGCATTACCCAGAAGGCATGTCCATACTAGCAATAAGATGTTTGTCCCTTAAATAACTGCATACTATACCTGGTGGTCAAATGTCTATAAGGTGGCAATAACAACATGGAAAAACAGGCGAAACGATGTATTACTCTCTCACCAACAAAAAATAGTAGAGACACCCTGGGAGTTCAATGTAAAGGAAAAACAAGCTCTGCAGACAAAGGTCTGATGGGTGCAAAGGTCAGCAACTTTACTTGTTCTATTTTATGCTCACGTTTATCTCAGTATTACATCATCATCCCCTAATATTTCAGATTTCCGACAACACACTGCTGCTCACATGCCCTCAATTAAATTTTCAGCACTAGCAATCCTGGCACACTAAAACATAAGGCTTTCAGGGCAAACCAGATGTACTGTATAAAGATTATGTGTTTGATGCACTGTAAAAAGACAGACTGAATTCATTAATCCTTGAGCTTTTCCTTTTCAATGCTAATAATGGAAGCCATAATAATATTACAATGTTATTATTTGATTAATATTGAGATGTTAATAATTTTAGGACTGTAGTGCCCCGAGCGTCTCTGCTGAGGCATCAGGGTTATGTTTACAGAGCAGTAGGTTGTTAATGGCAAACCCAAATAAAGAAAATGATGAAATGAAATGGAATAGTCTGAGAGACACCACGTTTGACAATTTATATGGCAGTAGCTAATAATAAAACAGGCAAATTTGTATTAATCTTTAAAGTGCTTATGTAATGTAACCATGTATAAAACCACATACAATTCTAACACATTGCTGCTGAGCAATGAATTCATGCTTGGATGTGGGCCACGGTACATTAAGTGAACCTGCTGTTAGTCCTGATGGTATTTTTTTTTTTCCAAACTTTGTCTCTAAACTCTGGAATAGTATTACAGAGAACATTCACAACACAAGCCTTAAATCTTGATAAAAAAAATATCCTTCTTCCTTTCTTCTGGAATTTTTTTGGTCTTTGTAACTTTTGGATCTTTTATCTAACTTTATACAACAGTGCTGTTGAAGTCTCGATTCTGTTTGGTCAGAAGGTGCTGATTAATTGTTTGTACATATTATAATATTAAATGATAACAGGAACTAACTTGTTTGACAGACATTCTATGGATGTAAAGTGTGACATCATTATAAAAAAAAAAAATTGTAATCATTAACAAACTACTGTGGTATAAGCAGCATATAAAAATATGGAAAACAATCAGTGTCGGGGTCATAACTTCGTGTCAGTTCCAAGTCCACAAAAAACACAGCCCATATTATGTGCTTGTATGATGTATGTGCTTGCAGGTGTAGTCCACACGGAAACGAAACGGCAGCTTTGTTCCCACATGAACTGGTATAGAAATAATGATCTATACATATAAGTAGAGCTATAGTAATGTAGATGTAGGTATTTCCACATTAATCATGGCTGCACTGCAGTTGGCAGTAGTGCATCGGCTGCATTTTCATAGATCCCAAGTGCAGAGAGAGGGCGAGAGAGAGATGTATAGGAGCATATGATAGACTATCATTCTTGCTCCATTGTTTAATTTGTTGTAGCAAAATGCAGGAATGTGGTTCTACTTCAGCTTACCAATATCACGTATATGAAGATTTGGCTATATATGTACAGAAAAGATGGTGGGCGATTTCCATATTTTAGTGTAACATGCAGTAATATACAGGATGCAAGTGCATAAACTCTAAAAAGAAAAGTATATTCTTTATTATGTTTTTATAGATTTTTCAACCATTTTCCCCCCAATTTGGTCATTTGTCAATTCCTTCCCTTTACATGACAGTGACCAACCGGGAAGGGTGAAGGTTGTCGCCAAACTGCTGCTCATGGTGCATCAAAATACACTCAGAGGAAAGTGCTACCTGACCTTTTTCACAAATGCCCATGATTTGCTTGTGGTTCCTGTCAATCTCTCCTGAGAATAATGACATCAGTTCCACCCAGAACATGGCCAATATTGCAATCTATACTCCCACTCTAGTACTCACAATCTCTTCACGATAAGGTGAGCGCTGTTTCTGTTGCACCAGTCAGAAGCCCCAGCATGTCCTGTATTAAGGCATACCTGTCAACCTAACCGCAAAAAGTACTAAAACTAAAACAGTCAGAACTAAAGACACATGGCAAAAGAAAAACAAAACCACATGACATGATAAAACAAAATTACATGAAAGCAGCACTTTTAATAAAACCTAAGTTCATCCCCCGCACTATTTCACTGGCCATGGCCAATTTGTGTACCTTTGATTTCTATATGTGTACATGTCTATAAGTCTTTACGTGACCTGGCGTTGCCATGACAAATTGGTCACTCACGTCACTCAGCGCTCAGAGGTCGCGATGAGCTCAAAGCGGGAAAAAAACATTCATTCCTTTTTTACTAAGTCGAGCAGTGTAAGTGTAAGTTAACCCTTTTAGCATGTTGTATTTGTGTTGCACAATATGAAGAATTTCCTACATATTACTTTTTAAATGCTGCCTGTATCCATTGATGAATAATTAGCAAGATTTGATGTTTTTTTTTTTGTGAATTTTTTTGTGAATATTATCCCACCCATAGTCCCGCACAAAAAAAGAGCTTGACACTAAAAAACCTTTGTTTACACAAAATTTTATTGCACGTTATTGTTGATATAACATGTTTATATACTGATATAAGGTTTCCTTACAGTGACATCTTTGTTACTTTAGTTCAATTACAGTCTCTTTGCAATAGTGTGGTTTGAGTGACTTATTTCTTTTCTGAACTGTGGACTGTTGAATAGAATAGAATAAAGTAGTGTGTGAATATACACGTATATACTATATACTGTGTGCTATGTATATGCAATAGCAATATTTAAATAATACAGTACAATATACAATATAACATGCAAGTATGAAAGTACAGAATTTTTAAAAAATGCATATTAAGACAATTAAGAGCAAGAAGAAATAAAACTCATCAATTAGACAAAGGTCAGAAAAAGAATACCTTTGACATTCTTGACATTTTTTTTTTTCAATACCAATGGGAATATACTTCAAATAATTTTTTTCCATATGAATTCATAGGGGTGGAAATAATTGTGATTTAACAAAGATTTTTTTTTTTACAACCTGTGTTATTTGCGATTGTTTGATATCCATGAGAGCAGAGTATTTTTTGTGAATTCTTTTGAACAAAAGATCAAAAGTTTAAACAATAAAAACAATTTTTCGCATATTTACCAAGGGTGCCGATATTAGTGGAGGGCACTGTAATTCAACATATCACACTGTGACACTCCATGACTGTTGATCATCACAGTCCTTATTTCTTGCCATATGTACATGGTCACAAGATTACAAGATGTTGGAGCATCTGGCCATGCTTTCAGACTAAAAAACACTTACACTTAACAAGCAGTCAGGATGGTTTTGTGCAATCATTAGTCAACCACCTTCATGCATGAAAATTAATAAACCAGGAAAATCTGGGCTAAAATGATAAGCATGTATGCTGCATCACAGCCCATGTTCTTCAAAAGAAAGGATTTAAGAGCAAGAAAACAACAGTGCTGATGTGTCTTGTACATTATCCAGCTCGAACAAAGAGAGATGAATGTCTACACTGATTCAATCCACTCCAAACAAATAGAGGACTGATTGGCACAGTACTTCATCACAAGCTTTAAAAAACAAATCTCTGAACAAAATATCATGAATCTGCATCTCTGAATAAAGCTAATCTGAGCCTATAGTGCCCTGAGCCAAAAACCACTGACCACTTATCTGATGTTGTTAAAGTAACAGTGAAACATGAACTAAATGATAATGTTTTCAGTGAGCCCCAAAACAACGTTTTATCAAAATCTACATAAAAAAAAATTCAGATGCATTGAAAAATTTTATGAGAACTGAATTTACTTAAATGAAAAGTGTAACTTGGTTCCATGTGATTGCATTGAGTTACATTAACACAATTTGTTTTCATACATTCAACATTATTTAATCATGTATTTTTTTTTTTTATACATTTAATCATGTATTTTAAAATAAAACTCCACACTCTCACCCAAACTGGTGAGAGTGGGCATTTTGCAACAGAAAATTACCACTGTGCTATTTTACCACACATATTTCCATCACGTTAATGTAATCCTATAGTTGGCATTTTTATATTTTGGCATTCCCCTCAATGCCAAAATTTCATAATGTAATTTGTTTACAGTATGTTAATATTATGTGAATTGATCACACTCACATGACATAATTCTAGTCATTAGAAACTTGTTTAGTATAAGCAATGAAATTACATTTTGATGAGAAACATTATATTTTATCTTAAATCTGACTGACCAAATATTGTATTTTTTTCTTTTTTTTCTTTCAGTACTATTCAAAGGGTTTTGGACATACAATATTTTGCCATTTTCCAAATAAAAAATTGCCATTCTGAAATGTTGAAATTTTCTTCAATTTTACAAGCAGTGCATGTGATAATGGAGACATTGAAATTTAAGTGCTGTGTACAAAGTGCTGTGTACAATCAGGGATGTTCAGAAGATAATGCCCAGTTCTAGGTTTGATTGCCTGCAAATAGTGTAATTTAACTAAAAAGTGTGACAAGTTAGGTAAGTGCATCAATAAAGAAGAATGAATATCTTTTTGTTGTCATAGTTCTTACTATTTTCTGATAGTGTCTCGCATTTAGCATCTGTCAGACCAACATCTTTATTTTTGCTTGTCATGTATTAACTGTGCAGTGGCCTGATATTGAAAAGATGTCTATAATACGTAGAAGATAATGAATGCATCTTTATTCCTATGAAGGCCAAATCACGTATTCAAATGTAATGGTTCAGAACACACAGGGTTCAGAACAACAGCATCCAAAAATCTGAACACTTAACCAAGGAATGCATATAAGTGTATTAAGAAATGTATACAAAACTATTCAATATTTCGAGAACTGTTACAAATGACTTCAGTCAGCTCCCTAGTTCAGTAGTCAGGGCACTGATCAGGGAGTCGGACATTTTAAGGGCCATCTCAATCGCAAAATCCTCCCAGTGCACTAGAAGGTTCACTCCCTAAATAAATCCCACAATACATACTAGGGAGCATCGATGCTCACTATGTTCACTGGAAATGGCATCATGTTTTCTGAAGCCTCTCAGCTTGAAAAAAAAATGTCTACAAATGTAAGCAGCTTGTTATTGTTGTAGCTCTCAAATGATTACTTACATTAGCTAGCCTACAATCCTACTTGACATACTATGACAGAAATGTATGTGATTATGCTAGCAAATTTATATGACATATAAAACTTATTACAATATTATTACGTTTTTTATTTATTTATTTATTTTTTACATTTTTATGAGTACATGGCCTTGTCACCAGAAATTGAGTTGTCAGTAGAGTTGGGGTCCTCGGACAAAGCTGCTTGGACGGTCAAATAAATACACACATCATGTCAAAATGCAGGTCTGGCTGAGTATTCATGCAAACACAGTCAGTTATATCTTAAGTGTATGTAAACAGTGACTGAATAACTTCAGTATATTTGATATTTTATTTTACATTTAATTGCTTTATTCGATTTCCGTAGAATTTCTTACTTGAACACTACTGATAAACCTAACTGAGTCATATCGCCCATCCCTAAACATTAGCTATTTGGTAACTCCAGTCTTGAATTTCTTGTAAAATGTGAAATGTACTTTTTAATGTAGCAAATATCATAAACCCTGCTGATAGGGAGTTACAAGAACAGAACTGTGTTCAGAAATGAGTTTGTTGTCATTCATAGACAGATTAAAAGCAGTAATAAAGCAGGAAGCTTGTTGTTATGACATACTGCTAAATGTAACTCTACTCTGTACTCTCTCTCTCTCTCTCTCAGCCTATATAATTGTGGGGGAGACGCATCAAATAATTGAAATGTAACTCGAACTGGAGGACAGTTTCGTGTGATACAATAACAAAACAGCTTCATTTGTATTTTCATACACTTGTAATATAATAAAAGTTCTACATATGCCTCCATATCCCTTTTTTTTTTCTTTGAAACCATTTTTTTTGATAATGTGCTGATGAAATAAAATACTCTGGAAAAAAAAATATTAAATGGCAAAAGCAAGATATAATAGTGGTATTGTTTGTTACATTTATGTTTATATATTGGTTTGTGAAGGTTAAAATAGTAATTTAACAGCTCTGTGTTGAGTTTACAATTGCAATTTCAAATCTTTTGGACTCAGACTCGATTGGTTAAGGACATGGTCTCAACTCGGACTCGGCAAAGGTGGATTCTGACCCAACATTAGTTATCAATGTCCCAATGTGTAGTGAGCCAAGGTCCTTATCAGTGCCCGAACTCATGTGTACAATATACTGATTCACAATCTAGGGAGCAAGGGAGCTAACACCCTTTGTTATATTGGAAATATCTACAGATAATGGCTGCTTGCACTGTCTATGACAATTCTATCTATAGGATTAACAGGTTTACGGGCCCTACGGGATCTTGGAGCAACCTGTATTTTCCATAAATAAGTAAGCTCCATAAAGGTTTAGGTTACCTTATTTAATTGCTATTCTCTACCAGTGTTTTTGTTTTGCATCCATAAAAGTGATTAAACGGTAATAAAAAATAAGAAACTCCAGAAACTGTCCGGCACTACTCGCATTTCAAACAAAATTGCTTTGCGAAAATAAAGAGGTGGTGAGTTTTATTCATGCTATTCATTCATTCATTCATTGATTTGTTCATTTTCCCTCAGTTTTCCTGGTGGTAAAGGTCACTCCAGACTTCTCTATCCTTAGCCACAGTTCCAACTCCTCCCCAGACGTTCCCAAGCCAACTGTGAGATAGAATCTCAACATCAGGGCTTAAGTCTGCCTTAGGGATGTCTCTACATTAGCAACCTACAACCTATTCATTTCCATTACACTACCTGACCTCTAGCCATATATGAATAAGAAATTGATAACCCAGATACATGATCTACTTGGGTGCCCAGTCTAGTGATTTGCCCAGCTTTGGGAATGAAACAACCTGCCTTGTCACCTGACCTTAACGCAATCTAGCTACTCTTAGAGGAGGTTTGGATGAACGAATTAAAAACAGTTTATCATAAATCAGTAGACAACACTGATAGAGCACAGATAAACCATAAGAGAGCGGTTAAATGTGCACATTATTAAAAAATAGCACACAGACAATTATCTTCACACAGTGCTGAGAATGTGCATTTTTAGAGGCTGTTGGCTTGTTTGTTTTCTCCTCATATGCCCTATACTCGAATAAGACATGGCAGCTAATTAATTAACATTTAAAATACATACTGTGCAGAATAAGTATTTTATTAACTCTTTTACTGTTGAATTCACTCCTACAGCATACAGTTAATATTTACAGTGCCTATATTATGCAGTTAACACAAAAGTTAAAACTTAAAAAATAATAATTAATTAATTAATTAATTAATTAATTAATTAATTAATTAATTAATTAATTAAAAGTCATAAGCAGCATTTAAACCTGTTTACTACCACACTAAATAATAAAAAAAATAGTGTGGCAAGTATAGTAACTATGAAATACATAGCAATACCTTTAAAAGTCCGTTTTCTTAACACTGCTTGGAGGAAGATCATCGTCTTTCTGCTCCTGTTTCTGAATTCTTTGTAATCCGTAGGAGAACCTGTTTAGAGGACTTGGTCTTCATACACTACGTGCACTGCCTTTGTTAGCATGTAACTACTCTAACATGCTGTCTTCCCCTATGCACCCTACTGCAGCACCTTTTAAACTGCCACTCAATGTCCTAAATCCTTGAGAAGAAATCTCAGTCATGCCCTTTTTTCTTAAGCTTTTATCGTTGGTCCTTTTATAATACTATCATTGCCATACAGCAGGCGTTATGTTAACAGTAATATTATGTGAAGTCTCTCGCTCTGTCTATCTCCTCTATCTCAGTGTGCATGTGTGCGTGATAAATAAGTGCAAAATAACATACACTAGAAGCCTTCGGGAATTCGCATGCCCTGGTTTTCTTCCACTCTCACTATCTCTCGCTCTATCTTTCTTTTTTCTCTGTCTTTGAGCAGAAGTTAAAAGTGAATGTGTGAGTGAGTCTGTGCCGGAAAACAAGTGTGTTTTCTCGCTCTCATTTCATCTCTTCTCATGTCTTTTCATTGTTGAAAATTAAAGTATTTTATGTTGCAATCTGGGAGACATGTTATCAAAGTAAATGTATACTTTGTTTTCTGTCATATGGTAAAATAATAGGTGTGCCAACATTTGCTGGTCACCGTAAAGGAAATGACATTTGAGATGTTTTCATATAGACATGGTGTCTAAACAGCTCTGATGAGTAGATGTCCCATAGAGGAGTGCAGATGTTGGTCATGAAATCATCATGAACAAGTAATTGTATAATGTGTACATTGGTACAGGTACTGAGTCAGTCAGTAGAGCACAAGACTCTTAATCTCAGGATCCTGGGTTTGAGCCCCACACTAACACCAAACCCAGTCACTGGGGTTGCACAAGCTAATGCACTCTCAGTGCCAATCCCAAGCCTGGACAGAATGGAGGGTTGTGCCAGGAAGGGCATCCAATGTAAAACCTGTGCCAAATCAAATATGCGGAACATAAATTGGATTTCCATAATGGAGACAGATGATCTGCTGTGGTGACCCTTAATGGTAACAGCCAAAAGAAGTCACTCCGCCCTTCCCCACAGTCAGTCAGACCACTTGTCAGATGTTAGACTATTTGTAATGTTAACTTACATTATAAACAGCATATTCTATAATATAATAACTAAAAGTAGAGTACAAACAGTGTGCTCCAAATTCACTTTTTATTTTCATTCATTTGGCTAATTGTAGTTACCTTCATTTTCAGGTCAAATCAGACCGTCGTAACAGGCTGCAAGGCGAGCACCTGGCTGCCTGCCTGAGGGTCTCCATAGATGGGCTGAGCCCCGAAGAATTAATCTACAAAAGGGCATTAGAACTGTTTTTCTTTAAGCCCAGGATAATTAAATGTCCAAATTCAGTGTGCAAAGTTTGCCAATAGGGATATAGGAAGAGTCGAGCAATACCATGTCCTCCGTAGACCCTAGAGGGTCAGAGGTCAACCCATCATAGTCTCAGAAAATCATGTGGAAAACACAGATAAAGTATTTCCAAACCAAAGGCAGCTAGTCCACGCTTAGTAACAAGTTAGCACACTAGTTTATAAGCAAGCCTATATAATTCTGTAAATATTTTTTATGGGAACAGGGACATGGGCACATGCTAGCTGTGAAGCAAAAGGGGAGTTGAAGAGAATGAGCTGGTAATCAGTGATTCTCTACACCAGTATGTAGTTTAGTATTCAGTTTATATCAGCCTATTTATGTGTTTTTACTTTCTCAGTAGGCAGAGACAGAGTGAGATTCAACTTGATCTGAACTGAACTTGAGCCAAATGTCAGGATGCTGTGTTCTATTTTGTTGTATTTTGAAGTGTCTGTGATTGAGTATGCTGAATGGTATAGCAGTGAAAAGCGTCAGTGCCAAGTAAAGCAATTAAATAATGAACACAAACAGCTCAGTTCTCTCCATTCCCCACCCCATCTAGTAGGGTTTCATAAGTTCCACGAAATTCACTTAAACTACACTGTAAAACTGTATTAAAGCTAGGAACAAGGGGTGACTGGAAGAAGAACTAAGAACAGGAAGGAAACACTACACTACACTAGGCAACTAAACATTTCCAAAGACAGGGTTACACTACCAGAATTTTACGTCTTTTATAGTTCTCAATTCACAGTCCAGTTGAGTCTATACTGGTCAGCAGTATGCGACAGTGAAAATAGAATGTATGTGAATGGCACAGACTTATTTTCAGGCTAGTCGAAGTGCTGTAAGAAGTGTGTAAGACAACTGACTGAATAATGGTTATGTCAGGAAGGAAGCCCCTGAATTAAAGTTTTGAGACATGTACCTGATGTTGTTAAGGCAATGTTGTGGGCAGGTATGTAATGCTAGCATTATGTGATGAATTTTTAAATCTGTGCGATTTTTTGGGCGCAGTAAAGTTTTACAGCTTAACGATCGCTATTTGTATGAAGTGCTATGTGGATATAATATCAAATATTCATAAAGCCAATGCCATCAGGGACTACTATGGTGAAGTAACTGCCACTAAAGTGATCTTTAGTGTTTGAAATGGTCTTCAAGGATGAACTGGTTTACATGACTTGGCTATTTTGCAAAAGTCACTTTACTTTGGTAAAAGTATGCAAGTGACAGTATTTGATTTGTGATCTATACTGGTTATCTAACATTTCCTGACCATTTCATTCAGAAAAGGAACTGCCAGTTCTAAGCAGATCTGCAAATTGCTTCCATTTGCAATCCTTCTATTCAATTTCCTCCTACCTGAATGAAATCACATCAGCATATGAAAACGTTGCATTTCAATAGAATACACAGCCCTTTTAAAATATACCAACTTTCCATTCCGGCTCAGCATTCATTCTTCTTATCCCTAAGCTAAATTGTTCACCATTCATAGAACAGACGGTCCAATTTATCTCTTAATGGGCACATCATTTTCCCCCACTGTCCACAAGGTTGATTAAATTTAGTGTGGAACAGGCATTATTTAACTGTTCTCTAAATGAATTAATTTTCAAAGTCAGTCGGCTATTCAGTATTCCACTTCAGTGGTGCAAAACATTTGCTGATTGGCAAAAACATAAATCAGTGGTATATCTTCATAATTGTGTAAAACCTAGATTTAACATATCTAATGGAAAATATTGCATTTTAAAAGCTAAAAACCTGGTTGAATTAATAATAAAGTCACAAAAGCCATCTCTTGTATCAGAACACAAATAGATGAGATTAAAAATTTTATGCAAAATAGGAATTCACCAGAAATCACCTAACCTAAGTTTTGAGATAATGCAACAGAAAAATAATGGTCTCTGTTTATGCCTGCAATATAAAAAATAATATTGTATAGCATAACAAGTCCTTAAATGTTTTTATAATAGCCTATAACTATTGTGGAATATAAAAAGCTGCACATACCAGTGAACATACCAAATACCATAGTCTGCAGAATATTAATCAGCCATAAAGTATCTGAACTGAAACCAACTTGAAAGGCGTTTAAAAAGTTCTAATCTAAGATGGGATTGCCTAAAGATGTGTATTAAGTGTTTATATTCAAAGTATATAAAGAAATCAATCAAATAAATCAATCTTAGAAGAAATATAATAAGTACTGACATGTTTAACAATTGAACATTCATGTGTTGAATATATATTTCTGGTGGTGATGAGTACAAGTAGTTAACTAATCAAGTATTTGCTATTTAACTTGCTCATCAATTAGTAAACTGCTGTTCAAAACCACCAAAATATGTGAATCATATGATAGTTTACGTTCTATAAATATGTCAATATACAATTGAAAACGTCTGTCAATCCTATATATTATAATTATTTTATATTAATTCAAGTTTTACAATACAATGTCAAATCATCATTCTTCTATGATTATCGATTTTCTTAAAATAATACAGTTGTAAATCCATAGAAGCAGAAAAGTGGTTTGAAAGCAGCAACATTTTCAACAAGTTGAACTCTGAGATGCCTCCACTGCTAACAAGTCTAGTATTTCTTGTTACTAATGTCTATGCCTGATACATCCTTAAAACAATCCATACAGGATTTTTTTGTAAGTATTGCGGCCAAAAATGCTTGATGTTGCTGCTGCGTTTTTCAAAATTTGCCATGCAATTTGCGCGTTTTTTGACCTTTTTTGTGGAAAACTACTTGAATTGGTGAAACTGAAATTGCACAAAATTGCTCGAATTGATGTTTCTTAGTAAATGAGACCTTTTAGCATGTTAGATGCACGTGAATCTAAGAGGGCTTTGGTAGAATGCACGTTGTGATGACATCACATGGCGTGTTGTTATGCCGTCACATGGTACGTCTTGGCCCAAATCTATGGAAATTCTGTGGTTATTTTGAAAAATTGAAAGCTCCTCTGAATATTGCAGAGTTTCCAGAATGTTGCATTAATTTCTGCAATCGCAAAATCCTGGATCGCAAAATCAGGGAGGAAGTTATTAAAGAAAAACTATTTCAGACACTGGACCTTGCTGTGACCTTGACCTTGTTTGGATAAATTCCAAACTTTTCAGTTTGTATGCTGGTTACAATAATTTCATATAAATCCTACAAACATTCAACCACACATTTTTAAGATATCGTCCTAACCAGAATCTTGGATGGACGTACGGACTACCCAAAAACACCACCTAGTGGTAGACACATTTAAAAATGTCTAGTGGGGAATGGGGGGATAGGTGTGTGTGTCTTATTTTTCCTCACTGAAGGTAGCAACCCTAGTCTTCACCCTCCCCAGGTGGTAGCTGTTGTTGTATGATAGGGGAGAGCTAGATGGTGGATGGGAATTGACAGATGACCAAATTGGGGAGAATTGTGTGGTAACAGCCCCATTCACCCAGCACTGGTTATATAACAGCATGTCCTCTTTTATTCCTTGCATATAATACGTGTGAAGTATAACACTGCAAGTGTAAAGTAACAAATTGTCCGTAGAATATAGATGTACAGCCACCACATTAGAAATGAATGATAGTGCAGGGACAGAAAATTATTAAAGAAATCCCAAAATACAATTGTTGGCTGTGATGATGAATATCTTAATTTTGCCCTTCTCATATCCCCCCGGTGTTTATTTCAGATTCAGTGCTCATATCGGTAATAAGGCTGTGTCCATTGAGCTCTCTAGATGACTTCAGTCCAACAGGGAATGGCCTTATCTGATTCTATGAAACCTGTGCTTCAAATTTCTTTTATATTATACACAAGGAACAGTGAACATTGCCTTTAAACATGTCCTTTGCAATGTGAATGATCATAATAATCAGTTATTGCTCCCTTAATAAAAAATACCACCAGCAAAAACAAACGGAAAACAATTGGGTTAGGCTAGGTGAGCCACGTGTTACCAACAATATAAGATTACACTATGGCCTAAAACATCATAATCTTTATTAAGATAGGAATGTATTTAACATCAGGAAGATGGGCATAAACGGATGCAATCATATTCAACATGGTTATGCAGTTTTTTTCTAAGTCATAATTGAGATGAAGTATTCAAAATATTACATGAATTCCTGCTTGCCAGAATGCAAAAATGTGGGAGTTGTGAACAGAGAGGCTGGGAAAGCAACAAAAAAAAAAGGGATTTGGGATCCTGCATGGACATTAGCAAGACCAGCTTTCTCCTAACCACTAGAAACCATCCATAAGGCCATAAGGTACTGCCCTTACTGCACCATTTACCCCAAAACCCCAATGATCAATCACAGCAAATAGGTTTGTTAAGGTCAGAGGCAAGGCAGGATGTTTTAATTAGCATTAGGATCACAATTTATGTCAAACAAGCCCATTAAATTAACCGATTAAATTGAGTACGATAAATACAGATAATGGCCTAATTAATGTCTGTAGCCTACCTACACATAACTTTATATGTGTTATGTGCAGGCTTGGGAGGGTCACTTTAAAAATGTACTCTGTTACAGTTACAAATTACTTCATAAAAAAAATTAATCAGTAATGTAATCCAAGTATCACAGTATGAAAGTAATGTAATCTGATTACTTTTGAATTACTTCAAGGTCACACATAAAGTCAAAAGAAAAGCAGAATGATCTAAAAAACTTTTATTTAAAGCTTATTTTAGAGCTTAAAATCAAGTGTAATGTACGGATTTGTTTTAATAAAATAAATTAACTTTTATTTTAATATATTAAACCATTGGGTTTTATACAGTATCTCACAAAAGTGAGTACACCCCTCACATTTTCGTAAATATTTGATTATATCTTTTCATGTGACAACACTGAAGAAATGACACTTTGCTACAATGTAAAGTAGTGAGTGTACAGCTTGTGTAACAGTGTACATTTGCTGTCCCCTCAAAATAACTCAACACACAGCAATTAATGTCTAAACTGCTGGCAACAAAAGTGAGTACACCCCTAAGTGAAAAGGTTTTAAATGAAAAATATTCCCATTTTTTTCCCAAAATGTACCTGTAATCTGATTACATTGTTTATTGACGTAACTGTAATGGATTAGAGTTACCAGTTTTTTGTATCCTGATTACGTAACACTATCACATGTATTCCGTAACTCCCCAAGCCTGGTTATGTGCACGATTTCACTGCAGTACAGCATTTGAATTTGTGACTGTGATTTTGTGGCATTTCTGTTTTGGTGAAGGGATTAATGAAATTATTATAAACTTCATTCATCTCTGAAAAGAACATTTAAACTGGTATACAATTGTAAGGTTAATATAAGAAACATATTTAGCAATCATATCTTTTCTTATACTGTATTTGCATGGAATCTATGTGTGGTCATTGGAATTCTTACTAATTTTCATTCAATTGGTTCAACATAAATGAACTTCCATTGCTCTATGTACTCTATGTATTTCGGAACACTGGTGCCATTGCTTGTTTATTTCTTCTCTGCATGTAATGGGATATTAAATCCAATGAGTACTGAGTGTACAATGAGTACTGAAAATACATGTCAGAATGTACTGCCTACATATTAAAATTATAGGTACTCAGCATATAGGTTATATTTTCTGTATTCCCAATTGTGCCCTTTGTTCCACATGGCCAAGAGTGCTTATCAAATAAAGCTAGCTCCATTCCTATTGAAATGTTCTCATATAGTAATGAGTTTATTTTGTTTAGGCATGTGCAGGGATACATGGCAAAGTCATCCATTTTCCTAAAAGCATGGCAATGCTCTTTGCCAACCTGGCATAAGGTAATTTACTTGGCTTCCATACAAAATGAAAAACTGTAATCTCTAACCCTTAACCTTAACCATTTATAACTTTCATATGCAAATTCTTATGAATTTGCAACTTTGAGACCATGTTGCCTGAACCGAACTTCAAAAAGATGTAGTTTTTCACACGTCAGAGCAGCCATGTGCTACCCTGCCAGCATAATCTTATGCTTGGCATCATGAGGGTAAAACTTATAAAGGCTGAAGGTGAAAAGGAAAAAAAATACATGAAAACCGACAGGAATAAACAAATATCCAGAAGGCATGCCTTTCTATTTTTTCTTAGACAGAAATCATTCTTTGTTCTGTGCCAAAATGATGTTGTTGTTCTTGAGGTTTGTACTAGTTGTGTCAAGGGTGTCCCGTGATGGGATCAAAAATTTAGCATCTAAATCTAGGAGCTCTTTTAATCAGTGCCATGCTGGAAGGCACCTCGATCTTCATTGCTCTCCTTGTGGGGATTGTACTATAGTAAGTAGCTCATGGCTTGGAGGGTCTGGGGTCTAGGCTTATTCGATACTTGTTTTTCCCTGCTCACAATTTACCATTTTTAAAAACTGTCAATAAATTGTTCAATTGTGTAGAATAAAAAAACAGAGTGGAAAAAGACAGGAAAATGAGCATTTCCACCATCTCAGGTTTAAAGAAATTATTGGAGGGCATATTGATATAGCCAGCTCTGTAGTCGGGAGCTGCTTGCTGGTAATGGCAATCATTAAAACTCAGCTTTTTTTTTTTTTTTTTTTTTTTTTTTTTAAGCCTATTCCAAGTAATGTGCAGTAAACTGTAAAATAAATAAATAAATAAATAAATACATAAATAAATAATAAACGTAAAATTAGCAGTAATCCTTTTACAAATTAGCTTATAATGTCCACTTGGCTGCATTTTCATTTTATTGGGGAGAAAATGACTGGAATTTTCTTGTATTCCAGGGTTCCCATTTCGCTCCTAAACTTGGGTTACAGTCTGTGTAGAGCTTTACAAGTTCTTCCCATGGTCACATGGGTTTCTTCCAGGTTCTCCAGTTTCCTCCCACCTCCCAAAATAAGGCCAGTAAGTGGACTGACTGCACTAAAATTGCCCAGTGATGGACTGACCCTTTTTCATACCTTGTGCCTAGTGTTCCCAGCCTGGGCTGTGAGGTAAATTAAACGCTATTTGTTGTTTAAAAATGGGAAGGAGCCCTGACTTCCTGTTTCAGTGGAAATTACGTTAACACATCGAAAATGCTGTGTGTTTTAAGGTAATTCATGGGGACTTTAAGCAGTCCATTACACAGCCGGTAAATCAGTGCTTACTGGTCATGAATAGTCTTTGAGGTACAGTAAACAGGTATGTGTTTTAGTAAAACATCAATCCTTTAGCTATTTTGAAATGTAATGTGATTTAATGTGCATGTACTCAAATTGTTTATTTCCTGATCAGGTTTGTGGTGCATCCAGAGCCTATCCTAGGAACTCTGAGTGTGAGGTGGTATTACACCTAGATGGGATACCAGTCCATCACAGGGTACCATGCACACACATTCACACACTCATTCACACCTAAGGGCAATGTAAAGTCCATGTTTTCTGTAAGTGGGAGGAAACCAGAAAACTTGGAAGAAACTCACAGGAACACAGAGAATATGCCATTATTTGTACAGGAGTTGCACATTCTGTATTTAATATGTACTTCAACGATCATAAAAAGTTCACCATGGTTAAAAGCTGCATTACTGTGTAATGATGTCATGGATATCATATTCAAGATGTCATTAAAAATGCCATTAGAACGTCAACTAAAAATTCACATTGTTAATCAGTCACTAAAGAACATTCTCTAAATACCTGTTTTTACTATGAACTTCTTTAAGTATGCATTACAGAGTCGATGTGCCAGCACTGCCCGTACAATTTGTGGAACCATTAATATTGCATGGCCTCCATTAATCAGCAGAGGGCACTCAGACTCAGAAAAGAAGCACAGCCATGCAGAAGGAGCTCTGCGAACAAGCCCAATTATAAATACAATATCAATATTTCACATCTGACATTTGACATGCATATCTGTGGTGGGAGTTGGATTAAAAAAAAAAAAAAAAAAGATTACATGCATTAATTACATACATGGACAATATTTGCAATCAGAACGAGGGGGAAAACACGGACTTTAAAAATAATTACAAGCTGCAGTGCTCTTTAACGTTGAATACTGCTAGTGAATGGAATGAATGATGAGGGGGCGAGAAACTCACAAACTGATCACTGCCGGTTTAGCAATCAAGGAATTAAAGTTCACTGTCAGACAGCGTGACATCTGGATCAGAGAAAATCTCTGTATTCAGCAGCTCCTCCTGTCAAAAGCATTTCCAGGAATGGATTTGAAAGTATGCCATCTACGAGACATGTCAATATTAAATGGAAGTAAATCAATGGTCAGTGTCATCTCTCATGGCCCTCTCATGGAGTATCAGCTCTGTGTAATGGAGATGACGTTCACAAGGACACATCTGACATTTGCTTGTCATATTCATGATTGTAGATGATTAAGCAGCTCAGGTGACATTCAAAGCTATGGCCATGATCTTGGGCTTTCAAGGTCGTTTTAATATCTCTATGACAGGCCATTTTAAAGTATAGGACACACTCCCAGTGTAAGTAAAACGACTTCAGGGAGGCCATCAGTCTCTCAAACCAAGCATAAATGTGCCCATATTCATCCATCAAATCTTGCTCAATCGAGCTATACCATAGTAAGCCACAAATTTTTAGACGTATAAATACATAAATAAATACATGCATTGCAAAAAAAGTTAACTTGAGATCAGTTTCAAAAGAAAGGCGATGTTACAGTAGTTTATAGGTAAAGTCTTTTTTAATGGACCAGTTATGTAGCCATTATGCACAATTTGTTAGCTACCCCCTACAATCCTTCACTATCCTGTTTATAAATATACACTACTTAACCACTTTAATAGGAACACATGTACACTAATTGCATTTTCATGTACGTATCCAATCAGCCAATCATGTGGCAGCAGCACAATGCATAAAATCATGCAGATACAAGTCAAAAGATTTAGTTAATGTTCACATCACACTTCAGAATGGGGGAAATCTTAGTGAATCTTAGTGGTTGTTGGTGCCAGCACCACAGTAATTCAAATAACCATTCTTTATAACCATGGTGAGCAGTAAAGTAGCTGAAAATGTACAACACATCAAACCTTGAGGAACGTGGGGTACACCAACAGAAGACCATATTGGAGTCCACTCCTGTCAATCAAAAACAGGAATCTGAGGTAAACTTAAACTGCACAGGAAGAGTGGAAAAGGCCACTCTATTTATAGGCATGCCGTGGTGAGTTGACATAGCATTTCGCACGTTACGTGACTATAAAATGGCAATCTGGAGGAGGAACCAGAGACGAGCGCTGCTCAATCTCTTACTTCTGGGTTTTGGAGCTGATGTAGCAACTTCTCCTTCTGATATGGAGAGTCAACCCATCCTTTATGACTCCAAGGAGCCAGAGGGGGAGTCAGTGCACCAAAAATGGAGAGCAGCTCTCAACCTTATAAAGAGCTGTTTGAAGTGATCACTAGGGCTGTTGAAAAACTGAATTCAGACTCACCCAGGGAAGAGGAAGTGGTTCGTGGCAGGCTGGATGAGATTTCTACCCAAATAAATTTCCCTCACACCACAGAAAACTCCCCTTTTTTCAATAAGTGCATGAAGAAATATCACGCTTCTAGGGAAAACCGTACACCAGTCTGTCATCACGATGTCGGATTATTTGGCCATCGCGGGGAATGAACAGTACAGGTATTTTGCTATGCTGAAGGTAGAGGAGGCGCTTGCAATCTACCTCTCTCGATTAACAGAAGGGAAATTAGGGAGGCCGGCTTTGCCATCCACCTCGGCGTTGGTTGGCAAAGCCTATGCAGCAGCGGGTCTCGCATTGTGTCACTGCATACAATGGCAGTGTTGCAGGCCTACCACGCAGTTCTGCTGAATGAGCTCGACATTGGGGGAGGGAATTGGGCTCGGGGCAGAGGTGGAGCTTCTCCCGGCCAGAGATTTGTCTTTTCAGGTGACCAAGCAAACAGCCTGCAAGCGGTGGAGAGGCATCTTTGGCTCAACCTCTCATGCATGGCAGATAAGGATAAGGTCTCCATGCTGGATGTCCTCTTGAACCTTCCAGCCTGTTCGGCGATGTGGTTAACGCCATTGCTGACAGGTTTTGCACGTTGAAACAGAAAACGGCAGTGTTCATCCAGTTTCTTCCCCATCGTGTCGAGTTCAGTGTGAGGGACGCACAGAAGGCGAGTGTGGTGCCCACCTCCCCCTGCGGAAAGCCACGGGGACCAGGTGGCCGCAGTCACAGCCTGCTATTAGGCCTGATCTAAGAATGGTGATCAATGACAAACAGGCAAAGAAGGAGCAGCCCTGATGGGCCATGGAGGGAGGTATCAGGGGACGTAAGGTTGTTATGACAGTTAGCCCCCAGTATTACTGTAGGGTCCCCCAACCAATGTCATCCCAAGTTTTCAGTTTCCTCTGATCAGAGAGCAGTCACAGGGCAATGGAAATCTGATGCTTTCCCTCCAACAGAATGTGGAAAAGTCAACATCACTAACAGACCATATGGCAGCATGGAAACTTCTGCCAAATGGCAGTACTACTCCATGGGTTCTGTCCACCATAGGAAAGGGTTGCCGGATCCAGTTCAGAGCTTGACCCCCATGGTTCAGAAGTGTACTCACCACAGTAGTCAACACAGGTTAGCGCAGGGAGTAAGATCTCTCTTGGACAAAGGAGCCATAGGACATGTAGCCCTTTCTCTGAGGGAGGGAGGTTTTTACAGCCATTATTTCCTGAAATAAAAAAGATGGGAGTATGTGGCCAATTTTAAATCTGAATCATCTGAACTGTACACTTCAGACATACAGGTTCAAGATGTTGACGCTCAAACTTATCGATCCACAGATTCAGTTCAAATACTGGTTTGTGAAAAGATGCATATTTCCACATAGAAATATTGCCCAGTCACTAGAAGTTCCTTGAGGTTCGCGTTTGGAGGCAAAGTGTACCAATAACGGGTTCTTCCTTTCGGGGTAGCTTTATCCCCTCTCACCTTCACAAAATGCATGGATGCCACTCTGGCTCCCATGCGACTCCAAGTTATCCGTTTATGAAACTATCTGGATGACTGGTTAAATCTAGCACCATCCAGGGAGTTGGCGATTCAACATCGAGATGTTGTTCTTGCCCACATGAGGAGTTTGGGGTCTCAAGTTGAACTCCAAGAAAAGTATGCATACCTTCCTGGGACCTTTCTGTGATCCTGGAAGGTCTGTCAGGTGCCCCATTTCAGCCCTGGGAGTCAGCCTCAGAGAAGATTCTGTCTCTAAAAGTAGCTCTTCTGCTGGCCCTGACATCTCTCAAGCGAGTAGGAGATATACAAGCTCTCTCTTTTGCCCCTTCCTGCCTTGACTTTGCCCCTGGATTAGCCAAGGCATTCCTATATCCTAGGCCAGATTATATTCCTACAGTGCCTACATCTGTTGCCTAGTCGATTGTGTTGCAGGCTTTCTGCCATCCTCAGCTCCTTTCACCAGAAAAAGAAAAATTGCACCTACTGTGTCCAGTAAGGGCTCTCTGTACTTACATCCACAGCTCCGGCCAGTGGCATAAGTCAGAGCAGTCTGCTTTGGTGGTGACAGTAGAGGTGATGCTGTGTCAGAACAGTGCATCTCTAATTGGACAGTGGAAGCAATCTCTCACTTCGCTTAAGAGGCGCACGGTCTCGCTACGCCTCTGGGCATAAGGGCTCATTCCACTAGGGGGGTTGCCTCCTTGAAGGCTTTATCCAAAGGGGTACCCTTACAGGATGTGTGTGCTGCAGCGGGGTGGTCTACGTCACACACATTCATTCTGCATTATAGTTTGGATATGGATTCCACCCCGGGCTCGAGGGTCTTTCAGTGACCCTCAGGCTCGGACCTTTTTGAACACGACATACCCTCCATATGACAGAGTGTGTGTATACTCGTTCCCACAGTGTGAAGCTCACACAATGTTGAGTTCCCTCTGAAAGGGAATGTCTGGGTTACACATGTAACCCTGTTCTCTGAGAAGGGAACAAGACATTGCATAGCTTTGTCATAATGGGGGATGCCTGTGAATCGTGTCTTCGCTTGAGATAATAGAAACTGATGACATGGTTTTGTTGGCTCGAATTTAGCCTATTACCCAAAAACATTTAAAACTCAACTTAGAAGCCAATACTCACATCTACCTCTGAGCCCAGTTGGAGATAGAAAAAACACACCAGCCGTGAGTGAGAAGAAGCAAGGGTCCAGCTTTATTGTTCCATTCCACCACACGAGATCCACACCGATGAGAATTCTCAGAAGTGATCCCCCATACCCTGAGCTTAAGCTCCAGTATTTATACTGTATTTACACACTAGATAACCCATAGGTTTCCAGAAAAGGCCTATTTCACTTACCCATAGAATTGAAACCAGGGGTTTTACTTTACACATAAAATCAGAACCCAGGCATTTCCAACAACCCAGGAAACAAAAACCCAGTGTTTCTATTTACCTAGGTTTTCAAAAACCAGGGTTCTCTTTTACCTAGGTTTTCAAAAACCAGGGTTCTCTTTTACCTAGGTTTTCAAAAACCAAGATTCCCATTTCCCTAGGTTAAAAAAATGACGTAAGCAAGACGACTAAACAACCGGGAGGGACCTTGGTCTTATCGTTATCTCGAGGGGGGGGGCAGCCACCCTTATAACTGGCTTTCTTCATGGTTCTCTAAAAATTAAGGCTTTCCTTGCGAGACGAGAATCTTCACCATCTGAATCATGAGTAAGTTATATTTTCCTGTTTTTTTCCTGTATTTCTCGTTTATAATTTATTTTCATATTTGCACTATATTTCTTAGTTTATATATATTTATACTACTTGAAAAGCGGTTTACTGTACTTCCAACTTCTTAATATCATTACAGTTCTACTGTCCTGCATATGCTACTATTCTGTTTTTTATAGAGTTTCTCTATCACTATAAGATATTATTAAAGTTATTCATGTGTTTATGTATGTTGTGTCTACTTGCCCGCCCTTGACTGCACGAGTGTGTGTGTGTGTGTGTTTTAGCACTCCTCAGCTCGTACACTTCTTTTTGACTTTTTTTTTTTTGACTATTACTGCTCTTAAATTGCTCGTAATTCCAATCTGTCAATGTCCGCCTAATCCCGCTTCTACGTGTCAAGGTGCCCGTTTTTCCTTCTTCTCCCTTATGTTTATTTTATGACATTTTTTTATCCACAACAGTTTACAGGCGGGGAGTCTGTGGTGAGTCATGGTTTAGAGTCATGCTGACTCTAAAAGCATTTAGAGATGAATGAGAGTAGAACTGAACAGTACTTGAAAACTGTAAACCACTCCACAAGAAAGTCACAGAACTGATAGTCAAAGCCACATATGTAAGATGGAAAGCAATGGGTTTTATTAATTTACTGTGTTAAGGGTTCATTCTAAATCTATTTGTTTTTGTTCATCCAGGCTGAAATTTCATGAATGCTCATTCTCAAGTACAAGTGGAGTCACAAGTTCAGACTGAGTTGAAAGTTAGCATCCAATACATCTCTGATACTGGTACAGATAATTACAGAATTATTGTAGTTATATTTGAGTTAATTCAATTCAATTCAAGTGACCAGTCACATAGGCTAATAACTAGAAGAACAATAATAAAAGCTAAATAATAAAGAAGCTGCCCCTTGCCTATGCATCACCAATACTCAGTAGTGATACAACAGCTAATATCTTGGAAGATCAGTGATATACAGTATGTGCAGGCTGACACAACAGGAGAGCCTGAATCAATTAACCTGCGGTTGTATAAAAAGTTTAAAATAGACCAGTAGAAAAGGGCCATCATTAGTGTAGTGTTCTCAGGAAGGAAAGTCCTAATGAAGCATAAAATGACTGCAGAGAGAAAAACAGAACAAATCTCAATGTAAAAGTGCAAGACTGGAGTTGGACATACAATATACCCTGATAATTCATTAGTTTGGTGATTTAGAAAGGTACAGAAAGTATTGACTCTCCAGTAGCCTTGGGACAATTGATGATAGTATCGGGAATTGCAATACTCACATGATGGCTATAAAGTTGGACAATTTAAATGTCAGTGGGAAAACATGATGTCTGCAGCTTTAAGATCAACATAAATGAAACTGTTGTATCTTGTAAGATGATATGTTTCCTTTTAGCCTTTTTTGTAGCCCTATACAAACCTTAATAGCTTATGTTGTCTGACTTTGGAACAGAGCAATATCTTTTTCTGATGCATCTTAGCTTCAGTCATATGTGCTTGGCAAACAGATACTATAAATAGTGATGCACCGAAAGGAAAATTCTGGGCCGTAACGGAAACCAAAAATTCAGGATGCACTTGGTTAATATTAGACTTTTTCATTCATTTCATGAATTTAATGAATTTGAATTGAAAAACTACAAACCAGAAAAAGATAACATTTTTATTGAAATTAATGCACCATAACAAAAACAATATTAAATATATTATCCTTCATTAAGTTCTGTAACAATCAAATTTAACAGTTTTTTTTATCCAATTATCCAAATAATGTACCGTTAACTATTATAATGTTAACTCCAAGCTAGCATCTTGCAAATACAAAAAGTTTAAATATGCTACACAAACATTTTAATGAAAACAATAGGCAAAACACAGAATGGCAGAGGGCCTCTATTCTGTTGTTCTTGTTGTTTTGCTGTACTCTGCATTATTGAACAGGATGTTGTGTTTTCAGGTGGTGTATCAAACCTGTCATGGAAAAGTGCTTCGGCACCATACCCCCTTTTGAAATTTCTGCGGAACAAACACTGCAGATTGCAAATTTGATGTCCTTATCAGAGACTTTGAAGTATTTCCAAACTGCTGACATGATCACCCGTTGCCGGGTAGCGCCGTGATAACTGTCGGTTAGATCAAGAATGAAATCTGAGTGCTGAGCACTGAGGGGCAGGGAGGGGCATGGCGGCATATATTTTTGGCTCATATTTCCGGCCTTTTTTCTGTTTCGGCCAAAAACCGAAAATGCAGCGGCCAAAATTTTGGTGCATCCCTAACTATAAAGCAATGAATCTCTTTGCTGTCAAAACAAGAGTGGGGGCATAAAAGAAAGAAACAGTCTGCTGTTTATCAGGTCTATTTCACCATACATGAATTTAATAAGTTTCTGTGCAACTGTTCAATACAGAGCACAAGCAGGTGTAGTTTATATCATTTTTATTTTATTTATTTATTTATTTATTTATTTTTGCAGTGATAACAATCATAGCCGCCTATACATCTCCACAGGCAATACTATCAATCTGCGATAGTTTAGTAGGAGGAATGTTTTTAGAGCTACATTACAAGAAAGTATATCAGTATCAACCTACTCAACCTAATACATTTATAAACATTGAGTGAAACAAATGGACTATGAAGAATAAAATCTGACATCAAATCAACCCCTGGATGAAAAATTACCATGCAGGAGACAGTGTAGTTCAATCCAATGAACAGGTACAAGATAATGTGCTTTTTTGTTATAAGAGAGAAACATAGAAGAATTCAAAACCCAAAGCAGAATCAATACTCAGATTATACTCTTTGGAACTCTGAACTAAAACCTGTATAGCTACATCTTCCTGCTTTTTTTCATACACAAAAAGCTGTATTTAAAAGCATGGGATTTAAAGCATGGGATTAGAAATCACAACATTCACAACAAAACAAAATTGTTGTGCCATTAAAATTCGTATACATTTTGCATGAGCCACATAAACGTCTGGATGGAAGTTACAATGTTAAGTTTTTAATTCAGGTGAAAAAGCACCCTGTGTGTTGGGCATCTAGTTGTTATAAAAATGAAACTGTTAACACAGCATCACAAAATGGAGTGCAGATGTATAGATCTATAGCCTCATCAGTTATCTAATCCCTTTAACGTAGTGTTAATGTGAAAGCTGGTCAACAAAACAGTAAATTCATTTATCTTTCATGATGTAAAGACATGCTGTCTACATGACGTCTGAAAATATTTTACGTTACCATAATTTGAAGTCATGTGAAATTTTCTGCACGAAGTTAAATAAACCAGCAGAATTCATATGATTATTGTCTGTGAAATTGTCACATTAAACCCCCCCTTGCTGCATTCAGCGTGCATAAACAGCCTGAAGTGCGACAGTGGGCACTTCTGAGTTTTCAGTGACACATATGTTTTGATATGGTTTATGTCCCGTTTCCGCCCCGTATTGTCATTGGTTGTTTCGCTTACGTATCATCATTGAAATCAGCCATTCTCTGTTATAGTTTCTCTGGTTTTGGTTCTGTTTTGCCCTGAGCTCTGATTCTCTGCCCTACCTATTATAGTCTGTTTGCATGACCGCCTAAGCTTACCTGTCTAACGTTTTTGATCTTTCCACTACCCTTTGGATTGTTATTCTCATTAAAACTGCCTTACCTGCACTTGCATCTGTCTCCTAAACTCATTGCATGACTGAATACTTCACCCCGACCATGGATGCAGCAGGAGAACGAGGAGAATATCACGCCAGGAATGTCTGGCCAGCATCTGACTGACTCAATCTAGTTTCCCAAGTGGACTGCAATAGACCTCCCGGACCCATCTGATGGATTTTTTGGCTACCCGGAGCAGTTCCTGTTCCACTGCCTATGATATTTTTTGGGCCTGGCGAACCCCAAGCCTAACAAGAGGCAGTGGGTTGGGTTCATTGTGTCCTGGTTCTTCGGCCCAGCCCACCAGTTTTGTGGAGTTTCTGGCCAGTACGGTGTTCAGTGGACTCAGCAATGTCATTCAGTTTGTGGAACTATTTATAAAGGCGTTTGGGAGTCCAGGGCAGAACTACAACCTGGATGAACTTTTGATGGGAGTCAGTGTGACGTGTGAGCCTGTTCTAACATTCCCCATGTACTATGAGTGGATCGAGTGGGTGTTGATTACATGTATTAGTTAAACCCTTTGTGTGTCTTTGTTCAGGTGTGAAGTATATGCTCAGTTGCTACTGTCTGTGTCATTATCAAGCCTTTGTCCTGTGTTCTCATTTCCAGTTTTTGATCCCAGTTTCTCGGTTTTCATGTTTTGCCATTGCCCTGTCTACCTTTGTTTGCCGATCGCCTGTGCACAACTTGGCTTTTTATTCTAGCCATCTGCGCCTGCTATCATGTTGACATGCAGAACATTTTACAAACTGTCTGTATTATCTGTATTTTATTTCTATTTTTTGTTTGTTTCATATAATGTGAGGTGTTTACACTGAAAGCTAAAATACAGTGCTGTAAAAAAGTATTTGCCTGATTTCTTCTGTTTGTGTGTATATCTCATACTAAATAGTTTTAGATCATCAAACGAAATACAACATAAAATAAATGCAACCTGAGTAAACACACAATACAGTTTTAATTTTATAATTTTTTAAGTGAAGCAACAAAAGTTATCCAAAACACCCATGTGAAAAGCTAATTGCCCCCTTAAATTTAAAATCTGCTTGTGCCACCTTTAGCAGCAATAACTGCAACCTAACACTCATGATAACTGGAGATCAGTCTTTCTCAGCACTGTAGAGGACTTTTAACGACCTCATGATTTTGCCTTTAACTTTGGTCCAAGTTTAACCGTGATTCATGCTGCGAGCCATTAGCAAAACAAAACATGCTTTTTACCTAACGCAGTTTCCATCATGCACTGCTATACAGGTTGGTTTGTTGATCCGTTGGGTCGGACTTCTTTCTCACCACAAGTGAACTGCTCCAGAGTTCGTTTGCACCTGAACTAGGTGGTCTCGGTCCGATTGTTTTGGTGCGGATCCGAGCGCAATTGTCGTGTTCATATATGTCTAAAGAAACAGAACCAAGGGAGAAAACACACCAGGTTCCGAGACAAACGCTCCAAACAAACCAAGTGTGAAAACACCCTAAATGGCCCTTATTTTCTTTTGTTAACTTATAGACAGTAATGTTGTTTTCAGAACTATATATCTGATCATGCGAAGGGTTTTATCTATTTAATTGTATAACCAATTAGTTTCCTATATATGAACTGAAAAGTGCTCTCAATCTGTTCATCAGGATATGAAAAGGGCAGAACAGCAAAAATGGTCAAAAATTGTGGGATTAGAAATTTAACATGAACAACCACAATGCTGCAGTTGCAAAAAAATATATAATAAATTACTCTTCATGTCCATTTATTGTGTTGTATCATAGTCTAAACAGAGAAGACATTATAAATATCATTTAAGATTTATTACAATAAATTGCAGTGTATTCCATTTTCATATGGTGATGCCAATCTAAATTTAAATCTTGAACATGCTTCAGGAAAAGTACTAGACTCCCTGCTGGTGATTGGAGAGCAAAGGCAAAGGTTTTTGAATGCAGATTAAATGAAAGGCAGAAATACAGGATGGAAGAGTCTAAAAACACAAATATGTTTGGCTTCTCTTCGCTTATTAAGCCTTGCCATGGGCCTCTGAGCCACAGAGACTTAACAATTGCTTAAAAAAAATTACAACTTCAGTACAGTCCCCTACGTATGTTTAGTCTGATAAATGGCAAAAAAAGGGCAAATGTATTGTCTTTAGCCAAAAGGAAAAAATATTTACTTCTCGCTCACTTGATCAATTCAATGAGCACTGTGTTTCCGCATGGGAAAATTCAAGGTCTGCTTTGTAGTGTATTCTTTAATGGTATTTCAGGCCAAAAGCTTTCCTTTGCACTCCATAAGTGTACAGTTTCAGTAGTGTGAAAGCACTCAGTTCTAATATTTCAGTTATTTATACTGCAATAAACTCATGTAGAAATCTACCTTCACTCAAATATCTAGAGCCACTGGAAACAAATGAACTTGTCTTTTCAGTTTGTTAGTGAAGAGAAAACAATGTTTTCGAACAACTGTCTTCTTTATGAAAACCCACAATTAACAAAAGAGTTGCTGCATGGCAAAGCTACAACTAAAACACTGCGACATGAAAGCCAAGAAAGGAAGCCGGAGGGCCCTGAAGCGCTTTCGTGTTGTCACATAGTGTGTGCGCAAGTCATAAATCACCTGCTGTAGCACCATTTCAGGATAAAGCTTCACAACGTGGATGAAAGATAAAGGCCTTTGTTCACATTCATCAGATACTGCACAATTTCTCAAGAGACAGGACTCTAACACATAATCATGCTCAATCATTTCCTGAAGTGCCGGTACAGATGCATACTGAATTGTTTTCAAAATTTGCACCAAAAAGTGCAGTGAGACAACACACTCTTTCATCTTGCTGCACAATTTCATCATTGTGCTACCAGATGGTTGCTGGCTAAAGGTTCAGTATAAACAATGTAACAAAGTGAATTTAGTGGACTTCAATTGACGTTTTATTATACACACTCTTAGATGACTGATGTGGGCATGGTCTTGTGAGCTGCAACAATTTTCCTTTCAGTTGCATGGTGTAATGTGTGGTGCTTTCTGGTAGTTTGTCGTCTCTGTACTAAATTGAGTGAGCCTGAGTTTTAGTCGGGAATCCCTAGAGTGGTCAATCCAATCTCAGCATGTTCATCAAACCCTCACAGGCTAATCATAGTCTCACGGCTGAGAAATCCTCTCAAATAAAACTCCTTCAAATCTTTGTAGAGACTGAGCTCTGCAGCTGGCGTTTGCTTAGTGAGAAGAGACAAAAAGTTGTTTGGACATTTATGATTTTAACAACTAGGTCATAGTCAAATGAAGCTGTAACCTTGAAAGTTGTTCACTGACAAAATATACAGTTTTGTGTGATACGAATGAGTAACCTGAATGAAATTTCTTTTGCTGGATGGAATACAAATGAAGAAAATCTACAAATGGGAATTTCACAACTTTGGCCTAAACCAATCAACCAACCTTTTCACAGAAAACTTATAGAAATGCGTGATGCTGAGAATACAATTCTATTGGACACACGAGTTAAGCTCTAAACCACTTCCATTATAGCACACGAAGCCTGACTTCTATGCGTCCAAGTTTTCGTTCAGCTTTTATATCATTCTTTCCAAATAAATGTCTGAAATAATAGATTAGTTTTTATACTTCAGTATAAACGTTTTGACTCCTTCTCAACATTCCACTAATCTACCTTTAATCATTCAGTGCAGTTAATATTCTGACATTTATTACTCATTTATTACATTTACACTCAGCTATTAATCCTGAAACATATTATTCCGTAACTACTATGAATTATTAACAATGATATGTAATTACAAGAGTGAGGAATGTAGCCTCAGAGATTAAGGAGTTAAAGAACTTTAGCTGACAATCCTTTTCACTGTTAGATGAGGAAAGCTGAAAGTGACGAATCTTTTCTCTTTTCACTGCTTTATTCTCTATTCGAGGTTCTCTGTGAACCCTTCGCCAAAACCCCAGAGTAAGCATAGGCTGTAGAAATGGTTCATGCAAATAAGGATAGGAATAGCTGGTATTCTTAAAGTATCATGAAATCACTCACAAAGGTGAAGACTAAACACAACATCTTTAAATATCAAGTATTTTGTTTAACTAGATACTTCAATATTTTGAGTAAAACCTGATTTTGGCTGCTGTAATATAAGAATTCATATTTCAAGGGGCAATGACGGACAATTCAAGAACTACTAGCCATCTTAAATGTAAAGTTATAACTTGGTTTTGGTTATAGTTATAAGAGGGCTTTTTGTTTGCTAGTTTGTTTGTTTGTTTTTTAAATCCAGCACTCTGAATGTTGCAGTAAGATTGGAAAGTCATAGGTAGCTATGAAGATGCATCTATGAAAAAAGTAAAACTTGTTAATACAACATTTTTCAATTCAAGAAAATATTCTGATTAAGGTGTTTACATGAGTCGCTTTTAGAATATTCATTTCATGTACCTGTTTTACATGTTATAGAACATAGATCAATTAACAGCACACGTCATTACATCCCCACGCCACGCCGTCCGACGTTCCCTCCAGAGTTTCACGTATCGACATACAGTTCATCTTCGTTATGGTACCGCATACAGTTTTGGGTGTTTTTATTTTTCATTTTTACCGAACACTTCAAGTGCAGATAATTATTTGTCATGCTATACGTGCAAATAGACGACTGCTTGAAATCGTGGGCTGCGTCCCAAACCGCGTACTTATCTACTATATAATATATAGAGATACATGTATTTCTCCTACTATATAGTAGGTAAGTACGCAGTTTCGGACGCAGCCGTGCTCTCTTGTTTACTGTCAAACGGTTGAGCATTGCCGTGCGTGTACGTGTCCTGTTACAAAATGTGGTGAAAACTCCCACACGACGTTAATAGTATGATTAAGATGTGTACATGTCTGAAACGCACGTCGATAATGCAACTAAAACAGGAATACTCCACATGTCTATATTCGATTTGTGTTTATGTCGATTATGACTTTAATCGGATTAAGGTACTAAAAAATTGCTTTAGTTTCTTAATCAGAGTATCGTCTTAAAATCGGATTATTGTTGTCCATGTAAACGTACTGATTGTTGCTACATTGCAGAGTTAGTGATCATCTAATCTTCATAACCTAGCTTATTATATCACTGTTAAAGCAATCTCTGGCATGCTTTACTTACATTTTTTTAATGAAGTATTTTATGCTGCAACACTGTAGCTGACATCAATAGCTGACTGAATGAGTGGATTCTTACAAGTTAAGATTCATACTGCAGTTTGAATTGTTTTCTTTCATTTTACATGTCAAGGTCCCTAAACCTGAATCAAACACCCACTGAGCTCTCCAGCTATAAAGATTAATTTTGCAACTTAGATTGTAAGTTGCTCTGTGGATAAAAAATAGCTTTTTAATACACTTGATCTCTTTTGGCTTGGCTAGCAGAAAATCTAATAAATTCAGACTTTGCTCACAGACCATATTTCTTAAGTTATTTTATATGTAATTTAACCTTATCCATTTGCTCTAATCCTCTAATACTGCATTATTACAATACACAAAAAGCATCACATTTTTGTATTTAAATTGGTACTAATTATTTATGTAATTAATATTTAAAATGTCTTGATTTTGACTATTTAACACTGAAATGGAGGAAAATCTAAAAAAAATTTATTATAATAATTTAAAAATGAATATATTTGTGTCTTTGTGTGGGTTTTCTTTGGATTCTCCGGTTTCCTTCCACATCCCAAAAACATGCCGGTAGGTAAACTGGTGACTCTTAATTAACCCTAATTGTGTGAATGCGTATAATATGTGCATCTAGGGTGTATTCCTGCATCACGCCTAGTGTTCTTTGGATAGGGTACAGATCCACCTCAACCCTAATCAGGATAAAGGGATTACTGAAGGTGCATGAGTGAGCACTTAATTTTTACAGATAGGTTCTTTTATAAGTACATCCATGTATTGTATGACACAATCATACAACTCATATTCTACACTTAATAAGGTGAAAGGTACATAGCATCACTAAAAAGACTAAAGACAAATCATTTACAATATACAAGCCAAAACATTAATAATTGCTTTTTATGTTACTGCATAAAAAAACTGTTTTATCTTCAAACTACAAAAAAGCCAAAGCACTTTTAATTTGAGTGTAAAGATAGCACCTACTGTCCAAAATGATTAATCAATCAATTAATCACCTCATCTGCTTTAAAACTGTTTGTGAGATCACTTCACACCTCTTATATATAATAACTTTAGACCTTAAGCTAATATTTATAGATGCAGGTAAAATATCAAAAAGATTCCCAAAGACACATTGAGTACAAACTGTCCTGAAGACATGCAACTACAATTAAATGAGACTGTGTGGAAAAACTCTAAAATCCAGAACTTATTGGCTAAAAAATGCTGCTTGCAAACTTCCATAAAATCCACCAATCTCTGAAACCCGCTCCAAATTACCTAACTGCCATACAAATAGTGGAAACTGGCACATCAAACACAGACACTTAGAGAAAGCAACTCTGTGCAGTTTTATAAAGTAAGACCCACTCACCACCCCACCTTCCACACACACACACACACACACACACACACACACACACACACACACACACACATCCCACCCAGCATTAAAGCTTGTACCAATGTGGTGCATTGCACAATACCCTTTATCCTGCGTCTGATGACCCCCATCCGGCACTTGAGCGAAACGGAAAACATATCCACCTCTTCGCACCTCCTCCTCTCCTCAGCAGCTCATCCTTGGAGGAGGAAAGAAAAAAAAAGCAGAAAGAAAACCAAAAGGGGAGGAGGGGGAAAAGCTCCGGAGTGCTCTGGAACAAGTCACATGGCTCTCTGAGGAGCACAAAAGACTGAGAGAAAAGCGCACTTTGTCTACAGCTGAGCTACACATCAACACAAGTCTTCATCCCAGTGTTGAAAGTTGCTGAATGGAGGACAGCAGATGAATGGAACTAAGAGGAGCTTGGAGTTGAGAGCTCTTGGTTAAGGACAGCTTAGCGTCTGAGTCTGAGTGCTGCTCATCAATTCTTTCGATCAGCGCCGGGATGCTAATCAATATTTATGAAGCTTCATCGCTTAAAGGCTGCCGTTGATGAGCTCTCACTCCGTCTCTCTCTCCCTCCTTCTTGTTCCCTCTGTCTTGCGCTCTCTCTCTTTCTGTTTCTCTCTCTCTCTCGCTCTCTCTTTCTCTCTTATTCACACTGCAGCGTTTAAATGCAACTTGGAATTCCACTGAGTTCCCATATTGGAAGTCCAGCTGCTGGAAGACAGGGTTATTAATCACAGAGACGCTATTTGGCTTCGCTGTTTTATTACAGTAGCATTTAAGGGAGATCACAATTCTCAGTGCAAGTCCACATACTGTAACTCTTACTGAAAGTGTGCACTCCGTGGAGTTCATGGTAAGCCAGAATCAAGTGACATAAGGCACTACAGGATCTATAGACAAGTATAACAACAATATCTTGACATAAGGAATGTGTAGAAATTATAATTGTAATATGATTATTATAGATCATTTTAAATAGTAAATTTGTTGGATTTTATATGAATGCAATCATTGGCACAACCAACTGCCACCTTGACTATACCTTCATGCAAATTTGTAATCCCTAGATCATACTGAACGTACCACAATCACATCATTATGTAAAATATTCTTTGGGATCAAAGACACAACTGTGCAGAAGCAACACAGGAACATGTAAATGAATATGGAAATGAATACGAATCTATGCATCTCTTCATGGTTACTCAGATTCAATTCAAAATTCCTCCAGGTTGCTCAAAACAGTTAAAGCATTGACAGGTATTGTTGACAGTCTTTCAGCTTTAATGTTACATTAAGGTCATATAATGAAATACAATTTATTTGTATTTATTTGCTTTGATGTATGGATATAATGCTTTTGTAGGTATGAACTTTGGATGTGATCTGTATGTGTGTGGATCAATGCCCACATACCCAAACAGCTTTCAATTAATAAATTCATCCATGGTTTTTTTTTTTTTTTTTAAATCAAAATAAACACCAAAATAACGAAAAAAAAATGGGAACTCTAAATTTCCCCTACATTTGAGTGTGTGAATGTGCATGGAATGTTGCACATACAGTATCTAATCTGATTACATATGATGGATTTCCATCCAGGTAGAATCCAGATATAATTGTAATAATTGTAGTGAACATGAATTTTATATATCTTCTTATAGATCTTCTACCTGAAAATGAATTACTACAACCACTAAAATCGCAGGCCCTGGAGGATGAGTTTTGGAACAGCTGTACAAACAAAGAGGAGTGGATATTTGGTCACTTGGGCACCTTTGTACCATCAGAATGAAGGATTTCTCCTTCCGAGTGGCAAGACACCTCGACAGTGATGGACAAAACATGACATGTCTTTTTTACAGTTCTGGTTGTTGTTATGGGAGCAATAAAGTGAGGAAATGTAAGTAAAATTGAACTCATCTACATTATTGGAATTTGGAACCCCATTGAATGCATTGCTTTTGATTTAATCCTCTTATACCTAATGCACAATAACACTTAATTCATTGGGAACTTAAATTATAATTAATTTTTCAACTCTAGTCAGACAGCTCTGTCCAGGATTACCGTTACATTCAAATGTGAATGTTACATGTAAATTTAAATCACCAGTTAAGTCAGATATACCTAACAATCTCTCCCTCTCTTTACCTCCCTCTGCCTCTCTCCTTCTATCAAACCACACATGATTTTATGGAGATGCCAGTGATCCTGACCCTTTCTGCTCTCCGGACCTGCCTGATCCATCCTGATGCCCTACCTCTGGATGGAGCTCTCATCAACTGGAGGCTACAGCCTGGAAATTGCTGAGGATGGTACCACTTGAAGTACCATGGAAACGGTTTTGGACCTCAATTTCACATGGACAATTTCGCTGTGGTTGCCGGGACTACGGTTGCTGCTGTGGCCTTGGGACTGCAATTACCACATACAATTTTGCACTCAGGTCTCCTTTGGTGAACAGTGGACTAGTTCAACAAACAGACTTCATATAAAACCCATAATGAACTTTCCTTTACTTTCACACTATCTGTTATTACCCAGATGAGGATGGGTTCCTCTCAAGGTATATTCCTCATATCATCTTAGGGAGTTTTTTCTTGCCACTGTCACCACTGGCTCATTCATTAGGGATAAATTCACATACTGAAAATCTGTATCCTGTGTTTATATGTTTCTGTAAAACTGCTTTGAGAAAATGTCCATTGTTAAATGCGCTATACAAGTAAAATTGAATTGAATTGAATAGATATGAAAGGTGGAAATTCTGGAGGGATTTATTTTTCACCCCCATCATTGAATGATCATACAAAATCTGTGAACAAGAGGTAACCTATAACAGGGGATTATTCAGTAGCTCTCAGATGTTCATTTTGAGCAGTACTAAAAAAGAAAAAGATGGAAATGTCTGTATATACACTTTATGCCAACTTCATCTCATGTTTTAATGCCAGGATATGAGGATACAAACTTCAGGCTGAGTCTGTAATCCTGTAGTAATCTATAAATACTACATGATGCTTTACATGTTCCTATTCTCCGCATTATTTTCCATATAATTAAAGCAACATACTGTCTGACAAATTGTTAATGTTAGGTAAAGCTATGATATGTAGTCAGTTAATTAACCGCACATCTGAAAAACAGATCTATTATTCATATATTTCATTAAATTCATAAGTACATCAGTACATTAGTTTTATTTAGTGAATATTAAGTAAGAGTGTAGATAGAAACCAATAAATGCCCACTAAGAAGAAATATTCTTATGCACTGAGATCATTGAAGTCATTTTATGATAACACTTATTTGTTGTTTGATATGTCTTCAGATTAAAACTTCAATGTATGCTATAATTATAATTGCACTGTGACGCAATATCGCTGAGACACCACAGCAGTTTGCTCAGTTTAGAGGAGCGAACAGGGAATATTGGTGCAGCATCATTATTCTGATTAGTCTCTGAATCGCAGTCATGCTGACATGAAACTTAACTGAGATATGCTACAGAGGCACACCTTCGGGTTCAGTCAACTGAAATGTTTATCATGATCTTAAAAATCTTTTGATCTGGAGATAATCTCTGCAGAAACATCTATTGATATTTCTGTTGAATAAATTATTGAAAAACTAATTGTCCGTGTGGTTTTGTTCAAGTATATCAACTTTATTAATAGGCCCTGTTTCAAAGATGATGTCCAAGATGTCCAAATACGTCAAAAAAGACAACAATTTCCATGGGGTGTACTTATTTTTTCACATGATTGTATAAGAAATTGCATGTGATGTAATTTACAATAAAATCCAGAAGACTTGTTGTAGTATACTTTTTTAGTACTTGTTGTACTAAAAAAGGTTTTTGACTCCTCATTTAGTCAAAGATGTCTCCAGTTTAGTTTTTCCCCCCTCTACATTTCACATCACAACAATTTATCTTCAAATGTCAACTGGAAAACGTCTACAAAAAGTTCTATGGGCTAAACCTTTTTCTTTCTTTCTTTCTTTCTTTCTTTGTTTCTGTCTTTCTTATATACAACACACGAAGAGCCCTCTTAATATTTTATACTCTTTACATATGGATTTAATTTAATAAAAGAGTTTGCTTTTTGGAATCTGCCCTCTGCCTTCTGCTCTTTCAAATCCCATCTAGCTGGAATTGAATATACATTACATGAAAAACATTATTCCTTTTGGCAGTTAGATAAAAGCAACGCCATCCTGACCTCTTGTAACATGAATAGGAATTATGATAAGTTAGATGGATGCTGTTTCATTTTGTATGATTAAATAAGAAGAGCTGAAACCTTTAAACTAAACCTCACTCAATTCATAACGTTGGCTCATGCACATTACTACATACTTGATACATAACTCACGATCAGCAACGAATATGAACAAAAAAATGAGAATCAATATGACATGACATTTAAATTCATGACAGAATTTAAATTCATGATTAACACTGAATTAAATAATTATTAGTTCTTCTAAAATTGCAATAAGCACTGACGTTTCATTTATTAGCTTTCATGGATGCATCTGCTGGATGAGTGTGTTTGTATGTGTATGTGAATGCTGTGTGTTTTATTTCTGAATCTCATTGTAACTGATGTTCATATGCATTTAAACATTAAGTATCTTCAAAGAATTTAGAGAGTCACCTTGAGTTACAGCATGTGGAATATAAGGGCATTTTCACACCTTGTTTGTTTGGTTTAATTTTTTTGGTGTTTTCTCCCGTCGTTCAGTTCATTTAGACATATATGAACATGGCAATCGCGCTCAGATCCGCACTAAAACAATAGAGCCGAGAGCACCTCGTTCCGAGACCACTGCCTGACTGCAAACGAACTCTGGAGCGGTTCGCTTGGGGTGAGAAAGCAATCCGACCCAATAAACCAAACTGTATAGCAATGCATGATGGGAACTGCCTTATGTAAAAAGCGTGTTTGTTTTGCAAATGGCTCGCAAGACGAATCGAACCATGGTTTAATTTGAACCAAAAGTTAATGACGAAGTAAAATGCCTCATTGAAATCTGGTCTGACAAACATATTTCTGAACAAAAACGCATAAAAACACCAAGATTTACAAGGTGTTTAGCGAGCGTCTCAAAGAGATGAGCTTTACTCGCTCCTTGGAACATATACATTAGATAAATGATAAAAACTACATCTAAATAGGAAGCCACAATAAGCTTTCAGAGCTGCTGTCTGTCCATCTTCATGGATAACTGCTATGTGGAACCCCGGAACATAAACAGGCACACTCTGACTAGTGAGAGGACAGTTTACTCACATGTGACTTGCATAAACACATTTTGGTACGCTTTGAAATGTTGCCTTCTGAAAGTGAACTGAGCCAAGGAGAAAATGCAACATTGTAACAGTTTAAGTCCTCGTTTTGGAACAAACCACAGATCAAACCACAGATTATGCTTTAGTGAATGTTAGGCTAAAAACAACCATAAATAAAATGTGAGGCTGCATATTCTGCACCTGCTAAAAAATAAAAATAAAAAAATAAAAAAATAAAAATTCAAAAAAAAAATTGCTATCACTGCTGCACACCATACTTGAATTATATTCTGGGGGAAAAGCATGCATTTGAAAGAGAGGAGGAAGTAAATGTGTCTTTGAAATCTCTTTGGTTACAAAATCTGCTATACAAATTGAAAAGCTTTGCATTGGCTAGCTTTCCCAACAAATACTAAAGAAATGGAAAGAGAAAAAGGAATATAATCTCTTGGCTTTAGCTGTACACTCTCTTCAAAATGCAATGTTGCCTCCCACTCTAAACACAAGAGCTACAAATCTAGGCCAGCTGGAAAATAACAGCACACAAACCACAAATCCAGTTAATTATTCCATGCACCATAATAAAATCAGTGACTAAAAAATTAATCAGGTGCTAATAAAAGATATAGGCTTTTCCCCTTTCCATACCTCGCTTCCTCTATCTTTTTCTTGCGTCGTTATATTTTTAACAGTTTCATACAGTGATGACTAACACAGGAAATGATGCACTGAACCGTCACCCTTCTAAACCTACTGTAAAACATCTAAAAGATATCTCATATCAGCTCCTGCTCAGAAATGAAGCTGACCTGTGAACCAGAGCTGGAACACAAAAAAGCACACTCCTTCATGATGATTCTGAGAGGAAAGCAGCAGGCTGAAGTTGTGCCTCAGTGAAGAGGCTATCAGCAGTCACAGTTAATGGAGAGAGCATGTTGTGGAGTGATAGGCCCAAGGTGAGCGTCACACACTCGGTCCCAGGAAATCAGATAGTGATCTATGATGGGCAGGACCTGAACCCTATTATAGGGGAAGCAGGGGGGAGTCAGAGAATAAATTAGAGAAGCTCCTTCTTTGGTTTAGTCACTGACCTTGGATCAATCTTAGGACCTTGTTTTTTAATTATTTGTTTGGAAAATTATGCCCATTTAAAACCCTGAACCTGAACCCAATTATAGGGGAAGCAGGGGGAGTCAGATAATAAATTAGAGAAGCTCCTTCTTTGCTTTATTCACTGACCTTGAATCAATCTTAGGACCTTAATTTGTTTATGGATGTTAGCAAGTTTACAAGACCATACAGACAGTAACTGGATCTTAAGATCAAACTAGCTTGCCCTTGTTATAATAACATGCCTAAGTATACTTAGAAGTATATTTAGAAGATCTCAAGTACTCATTTGCATTTACTTTCATTTATTAAGTATATCATAATCTGAAATGATATAACTTCTGTGATAGTAAAAAGGATTAGATCTTAGTATTTTACATTCAGATATTCCAGTTCCTTTGGATAAAATCAAAATTAATCAATGTAAATATAATAAATGCAGGTTAGCAATCAGAGAAGTTCTTAAAACTACTCATAGAAAATCCAATGAAATCCCTTTTACCCATTAGAATTCCAACAAATGTGCATGAAATTGGGCAGATAGATATAAAACATAAATAAGAGAATGCAACAACAGCAACAGAGCAAATGATGAAGTTCTGTATGGAGTTGATCATGTACAGCAGCTGCTCAGGCAAATCCCTGAAGTATTCGAGTCAAAGGGGGAAAAAACACAAATTAGAAGGCTTCCTGAAGACATTTCCATAGATAAGGGAGCCACTGAAAGTGACGAAGGTGTTCTGCGGGAGCCAACTTTGATATTTCAATTTAATAAATATAGTGCATCTACAGTGTAGATGAATTTCTGAAGTGAACATCAGAAATCTACTGACCTCCACTGAGCAACAAAGTAGAAAAATGAATGCATGTTTATTTCAGATTTCAGTGCCTGACAGCAAAGAAGTCATTCTTTTTTTTTTCTTTTTTCAAAAAAAAAACAAACACAAAACAAAACATGCCCATTATCATAAACAGTTGTGAGCAGGCAATGTGGGTTGAAGGTTTCTTTTAGTGTTCTGGGAAGCGATGAAAAAAAATTAATAAAACAAAGCTTAATATGTTTAAGGTAGGCTTCGCAATGAGGAAAAAACAAAAAATGTAAGTGTATTGTTGAGGAAAATATCATACCATGCGGTTTAATTGTGAAAAACCCCAATTCTGAAAAAGTTGGGACAGTATGGAAAATGCAACAAAAAAAAACTAGAAAAAAAGTGTAATTCAATTCAACTCACCCTGTACTATATTGAAAACACATTATTAACACATTATTTGATATTTTACTTTGTGAATTTAACTTATTTTTGAATGTATACACTCATTTCACATCTTATGACTGCAACACACTCCAAAAAAGTTGGGACAATCAACTGTTTACCACTGTGTAACATCACCTTTTCTTTTAATAACACTTATTAAGTTTTTGAGAACCCCATTCATCCATTATGCATTTCTTCAGCTGTGCAACTGTACTGGGTCTTCGTTGCTTTATTTTGCGCTTCATAATGCGCCACACATTCTCAATGGGAGACAGGTCAGGACTGCAGGTAGGCCATGCTAGCACCCAGACTCTGGCAGAATGTGATTTGGTGTTGTCCTGCTCTGGATGGCTGCATGTGATTCCTTGAATCTTTTAATTATATTGTGTACTGTAGAAGGTGGAATGCCCCTAATCCTACCAATTTGTCTTTGCAGAATGTTGTTCTCCAAGTGTTGGATTATTCGCTGACACATCTGTTGGCAGATTGGCGCGCTTCGACCCATCCTTGTTCTTGAAGGACTAAGCCTTTTTCGGAGGCTCCTTATACAGGTGCATCTCAAAAAATTTGAATATCGTGGAAAAGTTTTTTTTTTCCGTGATTTATTTCAAGAACTGTAAGTTTCATATATTCTAGATTCATTACACATAAAGTGAAATATTTCAAGCCTTTTTTGTTTTAATCTTGATGATTACGGTTTACAGTTCATGGAAATCAAAAATCCAGTAGCTCAAAATATTAGAATAAAGAATTTATAATACAGAAATGTCGACCTGAGAAGAGCTCATATCTGATAATTAACTCAAAACAAATGAAAAAAAAACACTCAAAAAATACTAAGTGAAAGAACATTTACAAATTAATCCTCTTTGTTTTTATTTGCCATACTGTCCCAACTTTTTCAGAATTGGTGTTGTACATCAGATTTAGCATTATATGTAGAATGGGCTGATTTCGCTAACTGATTAACATTCATCTCAGACTCCTCTTACAGGAAGTCTGTATGTGGGCAGGATGTACAGGCGGAGATCAGTAGTAGGTGAAATATATCCAAAACTTTGGTGTCTGGACATAGTGTGTACACTGGCCATGTGCAGAGCTGAGGCTCACATATTTTTTAGCTCTGGATCATACAGCTTAAATGTGAGCTGACAACCACGATTAGTTTCTGCTTCATCTTCCTCTAAACCAATCAGAATGACAGAGGCCCTGCTAAGACGTTTTTGCTGATGCACATATACAGTGCATTAGTATATGTTACATCAAAAGTTCAACTTTATAAACTTTTTAAATACACGATAGAAAAAAATGTTCACATAAAGTTTGCCAGTATTGTTCAGGCAACCTGTATGCTAAAACATTGTTAAATGGTAGAAGGAGTACAATATACACTGACTTGGGTAAAAGTACTGCTACTGTATTAATAATTCAATCTAGTAAAAGTAAAAGTAGACATCAAGAAATTTACTCAAGTAAGAGTAAATAGTCATCTGGTGGAAAAACTATTTGAGTAATTGACAAATTACTTTTTCATATGTCTATGATGTGAAGTGCTGAAGTGGACTCAGTAGCTAGCTAGCTCATGTTAGTTCATTCATGTTTCTAGCTAAAGTTTTAGCAAAGATGCCCCTTATACATTATCCTGAGCGTCGCCTACAGGTCTGGGGTGTCAAACTCAAATTTTCTGAAGGCCACATCAGCATTTTTGTGATCACTTGGAGGGCCATAATGTAATGCTTTAAATATTTAAACACACAGAGTCTATCTGAACATAGTCTCTGAACATATACAGGAAAAGTAGGTCTAACAGGGCTATTCAACTGTATGACCTATTAGGTTTTAACATTTATTAAACTGATTAAAGGGTTTTATATATTTTTCAGATATTTTCATTTTTAACAAATAAAATTTTGCTAAGAATGAAAATAAAATATAACTCACACAGGCTTATCTGTGCTAAAATCATACATATCCTTAGTCCCTCATCACTTCATCAACATTTTCTTTTTTGTTTTTTTGTAGGTCTCGTCACTGGGCAATAAATTTCAGGATTTGGAGTCAATTGCTGTATCAGTTTAAAGGTCAATCCTGACGTGTCTCTGAATCTTTTTTACACCTGCGTCTGACTTGCTATTCAAATGCAGCGTGTAGCTATCGATTTTAACCAGTATTTCAGCCCTGTGAGATGTGAACCCATGCATGCTGTACAGTGGCACATGCGGATCGCTGTTAGTTGTTCCACTATAGATCTGTTGTGAATTCTAGATATACTGAAAATCTTCAGTAGTAGGTTCTACTGGCCATTCCAGTATCATTGCTGCTTTGGTATAGAGCCCACTGCACTTTTGTTTTTGTTGTTTGCTCATTTTGTCTTTGGCAGCTTTTCACTGATCAGACATGCCAGGAACGATGGTAATGAGTCTGCTTACAGAGGTGAGGTCAAACAGTTGGTTGTCTGGTGCAGTCAAAACAACCTAGAGCTGAACATGTTCAAAACAGTAGCCATGACAGTGTACTTCAGAAAGAACCCCCCGACAATTCCCCTGCTTACCATAATGAGCAGCACGTGTCAGCTGTGGAATCCTTGGGACACCTGTGGGAGACCTACATTGACTCCATTGTGAAAAAACCTAGCCGAGGATGTACTACTTCCACCGATTAAAGAAGTTCCACCTGCCACTATAACTGCTGATACAGTTGAGTCTGTTCTGTACACTTCAATAACTGTCTGGTTGGTTCCACCACCAACTCCGACATCCAGCAAATGAAGGCTTCAATAGACTGAGGACTGCTAAGAGATTCATTGGTGCACCCATGCCCACTCTCCAGGACTTGTACTGTACACCTCCAGGGTCAAGAAGTGGACAGAAAAATAATCACAGACCCCACACATGCTAGGCATAATCTCTTTGAACTCCTCCCCTCTGGTAGGCACTATAGAGAACGCTACACCAACATGACTAGGCACAAGAACAGTTTATTCCCACAAGTCATCTCCCTCATGAACAGTTAATACGGACTCTAATGTTCTTTAATATGCAATTGTTGGGCTATAGTGCAATACTTTGTAACCACACATCTTTTTGTTTTTGGCACATATATATTGGCATATTAGTCATTCCAGGACTAATTCCATTTACGATTGCAGAAATTAATGCAAACTCAAGCGAACTCCACAATATTCAGAGAAGCTTGCAATTTTTCTAAATTACTGCAGATTTTCCGCACATTTGGGCTAAGATGCGTCATGTGACATCACAATGCGAATTCAGTCAAAGCCCTCTTCGATTCAAGTGCATCCTACATGAGCACAGCTAAAAAGTCTCATTTACCAACAGACATCATTGCGAAATACCACGAAAAACTTTATTTTGCAATTGCAATTTTGCCAATTTAAGTAGTTTTTCACAAGAAGCACAAAAAAGCCAGCAAATTGAATGACAAATTGCATCACAAGCATTTTCAATCCCAAAAAAACACTGCGTTACAGTGTATTTGTTATATTGGTCTATATTATTTTTTTTTTTAATATTGTTCTACTTTTTTCTCTTTGTTTTTCCTTTTTCTACTATTTTATATATATATATATATATATATATATATATATATATATATATATATATATATATATATATATATATATATATTTCTTTGTATCCCAGTGTGTATTGCACTAAATGTAAGTACTAGAAACACCTGTAAGCCAGAAATAAATAAAGCTGTTTCTGATTCAGATTCTGATTTTTTGTAAGTTCAGTGGCCCAGATCAAACGAGACAGTGGGCTGTGTTAATCAAATTATAATTAAAATTTGATTAACACAAATTATATTTACAATTAGAATTAGATTAACACAAACAATTCAATATTGAAATTATAATTATAACTTGATTAAACTGTGGTTTGCTATGTTGTGCTTTAATACCAGTTGCTATAGTTCAGTAGGTTATGCTGTAATTGGTGTTTCTTTCTTATCTTTGACCCCTTCTCTTCTAACGGTCTCTGCAATCTTTCAAAAATTCACATGGATTTATCCTCCTCATCCATAGATTATGTCATAGCTTTGTCTTCTTCTGCACATTCCTCACCTCTCACATTGCAGTCAGACTCTACATCCACTGACGCAATGCCACGCAACAGCAATTACCTCTTGCCTCAATTCCCATTTCTCGGAAAAACTATTAAATATTGATACGCTCGTTCCATAGAACCAACAACCAACAAAAATAAGGTGATTACCTTATTTCTCATCTTCTTCATCTTATTTCTTATCTTCAGTTATATTTGTTCATATGGCTTATCGAGTTTTACAAACACTAAACATCAGAGCGATCCCAGTTGTATACAAAAATGTTTATTTTATTGAATGAATCATAGAATGAATCACGGTGCGTTGACGTGAGCCTCAAGATTCTCTGTCTTTATAGTGATGCACACATTTACCACAAGATGTAACATTAAACACAATAGAAATGCAATTTGGGAAGAAACCAATGAGCAATGGTTCCATTGATTTGAAATGGAATTTAGCCCTTTCAATTAAAGTGATAGTCAGTCAATAATTTCACAAAATGAATGTACAAATGTAATCAATTAGCCAATATATATATAAATTTGATGAGCAAAATTGAATTGGTTTATACCCATATTAAAAAGCATAAAAATCCAAAGAACTAAATTCTCACCCAAATATAGGATTCTACCTTCAAATTTTTGGCCACAATTCCTGCCTGAGTCTGATGTTGTGTAGGTTGACTTCAAGAAGACTGCTAATGGGTTATCCGATGATTATCCGATGATGGTGCTGTTTAACCCTTCTAACCAATCTAAAGCAACAATATCACAGTTTTTCTGAGGCCACTTTGCAAAGTAACAGTGTATTTCGCATAGGATTAGCAAATACACTAAATGTGACATGAGGACATTAAGGACATTCTACTGATTGCCATTTTTAAAAAATTTATAATTTAAGTTAATCATTTTAATTTAATGGGTAAACGGATTGTACTTTTCTTCTCGCCCTGATCTTCAGAAAATTTTGGATGATGAAAAATTCTGTCGAACACTTGACTTCATATTTCATAGCAACGAATGTGTTACAGGGTAACATGGTTCAGTGAATGTTATGGGAAACTAAAACTGAAATGTGTACTGGATGATTCATGGAAAGGATTTTGCAGACATAAGATCCACATGAGATCTCAAATAGATTCACACATAGATGCAAAAATAATTCAGATTTTTACGGATTTTTAAAATCTGAAACTTGTACCTTGCTTGGTTGTTGTGAAGGATACTTTATATGTTTAAAATTTACATACATATTTGTAAATGTAATATCATTGCGACACCAGTCATGGAATAACCATCATCGTTTTGTCCAATTTTAAAGATGCCTGTGTGATATACAGTATCAGAAATCACTTGTGCAAATCTACTCACCAATCTGACACAAATTGAGGTGAGTTTGTGATGACATGGGTCCGGAGTTTGCACACTGCTAAACTAAACTAAACAACATATGCTGTACAGGTTAGCGCCTCACAGCTCCTGAGAAGAAACTGAAGAAGTTTCACACATCAAACATGTCTTGAATGATTAAATACATCTGGGGTAGGGGAAAATTGTGAATGTTAAACATCTTTGGACAAACCCTTTATTTAACCCCTTTTATGTTTTAAGTTGTTATAATGTTGTAACACTAGAATATAATAGAATCAAAGAAACTGACTTGAGGCTGAACCATTATAATATTTTACAACTACTGACTGGTCAGAAAGCACCACTTGCATCTTGTACTGATGTCTCAGTAATCTTTCGAGGGGAAAAAAATGGAACAAATAGAACCAAATGACAGCTTTAATATTTCCACAAAATCATGGAGGAAATGTGGCAGCGGAAAGTAGCACTGTGATCAATCAATTTTTTCAAAACTGATAACAAGCCCGAATAGTCAGAAATAAAGGACAAAGTATGACTGATGCAAATCAGCACCTTCGTCACACCTCGAAATATTAAGGCATCTGATGTGAACGTTTATAGAGGAGATAATTGAAGCCTGTGTGGAAGTTGTCGATCAAACAGAAATGTAAACAGAAACGTTTAATGACAATTGGCATCAAGTAAAAAAAAAAATAGATATGAAAAAAAAATAGATAAAAATAGATATCTCATCTAGTGAGCACCTGTGACACTAGTAAAAATAGGAAAGATCATTACCAAAACATATTTGAGAGCAACATTCACATTTTGAAAAAAAAAACACATTAATTAAAAAACACATTAATTAAATAATATTTAAAAATCAAGAAAGTTAATCAACACAATCCTATAGTATAAATGAAGACAAATAAAACAAAACATTGAATTATGACAAAAGAAATGGCTACTCTGTCTGCACATAGCTGCAAGCAGTAATATTATATAATGATAATAATAATAATATTCCATCCATCCATTTTCCATACTGCTTTTCCTAAACAGTGTTGCAGGGGAACCTGGATAGGCCCAGGGAACTTGGGGCACAAGGCAGGGGACACCCGGGACGGGGTACCAACCCATTGCAGAGCACATCACACACTACAGACATGTAGAGGTGCCAATCAACCATGTCTTTGGACTGTGGGACGAAACCAGAGTACCCTGAGGAGACCCCCGAAGCATGTGGAGAACATGCAAGCTCCACGCACACGGGCAGGGGTGGGAATCAAACCCCCAACCCAGGAGGTGCTATGCTAACCACTAGGCCACCATGCCCCCTATCAGTATTATATATTATTAAATATTTTTATTGCCATACAAGTAAATAAAAAGAACTTCCACTTCTGCCTTTACCCTGATCATGCTCCCAGCTGCCTGTGTTCTTGAATTTTTATGGAGGTTTGTGGGCGTCACATGCAAAAGACCTGTGTTCGGATTTTTTTTACTTTTGAAGATTCTGCATTCTCCATGTGGACATTCTGCAATTAAAATAAAGAAATCCTTTAAATATTTTTTATTTACATTAATTAGCAGATTGACAGTTGTATATAATGTGAGACTCTATACTGACCCCACTCCATTGGCGACAAATCTGCATATTATTTAGAAGTAATTTAGGCTTGACAATAACCTACATAGGTAGCTCAGCAAACCATTTTATAATTAAACTAGAGAAATCAGAAAAAAAACAGGTGTTTGTTGTACTGCAACAGCATCATAATGAAATGTAACCAGTGTTGATTACATGAGTTGAGTGTAGGGCTTCTTTTTTGGCCTAATTACTTCATTTACATGAAATGCACAAACATTTATCAGATTCTGTCAGTTCAAATTCGTACCAGCTTTTTTTCTGTTTCAGCAATAATGCACAGACAAGCTATTTGAGTAAGAGCGCCTCCTTGTGGAGAATCTTCAGCCTGCTAAGTATGGGTGAGAGAGTGAATGAGCAGGTGCATGAGCTAAAAAGTGCACTTGATGTCTTATTCAAATCAGAACACCAGTCTATGGAAGAAAATGGGATAATGAAACTATGTGAATATAAGATTCTGTTGATGATCATTTATATATAATATGTTACTAGCCAGTGCCTTATGCCATCTGAAAATGACCTCAATGCCATTAATATACAAAACAGTTGATAAAACAAGAGAGTAAAGAATGAAAAGAGAGGCACAATAAAAAGAGAGTGGGAGAGAGAGCAAAAAAAGCCTGTGCTCTGACCTAATTTCACTCCTACACACTGCTACGGCTAGTTATGACAAAATTATACAGTCAAGCAGTTGCAAATGAGTATATATTCAGAACGGCTAAGAGAAGGCACACAGCAATCATCTTTCTCAGCTACCCAGTGCCACAGAGAAGCTCTTTCTCAGCTACCCAGAACCACAGAGCAGCTCTTTCTCAGCTACCCAGTACCACAGAGCAGCTCTTTCTCGGTTTCCCAGTATCCCAGAGCAGCTCTTTCTCAGTTACACAGTACCATAAAGCAGCTCTTTCTCACCTACCCACTACCAAGGAGCAGCTTGTTCTCAGCTACCCAGCACCAGAGAACAGCTCTCTCAGCTAGTCAGTACCACAGCACTAAAATTATGTTAAAATTAGGAACTCCTACACAAAATGTGTGAAGACAATCTAAGCTTGTACTTCCCAATTATTTCAGACATTTATCACACGTCGTCATTTCTTATTTTTAATTGCTAATTCATAGGAAACAACTCATATGAAAAATTCTGAATGAGGAAAGGGGTGATAAGTGGTGATATCTGTTTCTAGGGCTCCTACAAAATCCAAAGGCTCCATGACACCTCAGATAGTGTGAGATTCTTTGTAATAGGGACAAATATAGCAAGTGACACATGACAAAAGAAAAGCCAACGTTGCAGATCCTGGTGTTTTCTCAACTTTCTCTGTTTGACGCACTTATGAAATATTCAATATTCAGAATCTTGTCTCTGTTGCTATAGGCAGACCTTGGCTGAATAGTGAATAAAGGAGGCCTTTCTTTTGCTCTGCTAGAGAACATTGAGTTCTCTGACAAATGTCAAACTTCAGAGCAGGACTGATTCTTATACACAACCTAGAAGAGAATGAATCATGATGCTTTGATGTGCATATGTAGCTGTTCCATTCTTATAGTGCTTCTTTTAATGAAATTCAGTGTGACACACAATGGACCCTATGTCTGGGAAGAAAGGTATAAGTGATACTTTCAATGTTCTGAAATGGTACTTGCATTGTCTGTATTTATACACTAGTCTTGGATTTACCTATGAACAACATATTATACCTGCCATTATGATTGATTGTGGTATAATTGTGATTAAAAATTACATTTTCTATTCTGTTGATTTTATAACACTAATAATATTAATAGAAGTGCAGTAATATCCAAACGCCTCATGACCTTACACCTAATTACTAATTACACCTAATTTTATATATACAATCATGTGAAAAAATGATGGTACACCCCATGGAAATTGTTGGCTTTTTTGACATATTTTGGCAAGCAAACATTTGATCATCTTTTAAGGAGTTCCTATTAATAAAGTTGATATACTTGAACAAAATCACAAGGAAAAATAACTGTTTCAATTATTTATTCAACAGAAATTTCAATAGATGTGATATTCTCTTCTGGAAAAGGTAAGTAAACTCTTGGCCTCTGAAGATTGTATTGCTCCCTTTAGCATGAAATTTTAGGGTTCTTGGAGAATTCTTTCTGCATCATATGGTCTGCTCTTGGGCTGAATCTGCTGCGACAGCCAGTCCTGGACAAATTGCAGACGTCTGAAATCTGCACCATTTGTAGATGATTTTCCTTACAATCGAATGATGTAATTCAAATCATTTGGAGATCTTTTAAAATCCACAACCTTTTTTTTTTCTGAAGGCCTTATAGAACTCTTTAGATCTTGGAATGATGACACCACACACCTCAATAGCAAAGGAAACACCAGTCACTAGATATGAGAGGGGTATAAATAAGACATGTTCCTAAGCAGCTTCTATTCACTGGTACCAAATCTTGAAAACCTGATTCAAATTTTATTTTATGATGTTTTGTTTGTTTTTTAACTTAAATTGTGAAAATTTCTACAAACTGTCAATTTTATGTGTCATTTGATAGTGTATTACCTCTCTCTATATATATTTCAGTATCAAAGGTCTCAAGTGTCAAGCAGTACAGGATTCACAGAGAAATGACAGTTATACATGTTTAAAAAGTTTGAGAGATGTTCTCTCTCTCTCGCCTCTCTGATAATTCTATAGCACTTTCTTCTCTCAATTTTCCTCACTCAAACAACACTCTTATTGCAGTTACAAAAACTGCAGCTACTTTGGTACCCAGCCCTACCCATAGCATGATCTATTTTAATGCAAGCTTACTGACAATTTGGAAGCATCTGTTGCTTAAACACAGCTTGTGCCATGAAGTCCTGGGATGCCTGTCATCAAGTTTGTGCTATAGGGACTATTAACACAGCAGCTACCTAATCATCCAAGGCATGAGTTGCCCACACTGGAATAGACAGATGTTCACTTCTCTCTGTTCGGCACTTCAGACATGACCAGTGATTACAGTGATTGTCCAATTTTAGCCATTTTTCTTCCATAATTTCAGTGTCTCTGAGAACTTGACAAGAAAAAATATCGGTCATATTCAGTCTGGCTGAGCAAATTAAACAGCTCAAATTCATTCATTTATTCATTCAGCCATTCATTTTCAGTAAACACTTAATTTTGGTGTTGGCGCAGTGGATTCAGAGACTATCCAGTCCATCACAAGGCTCCATGCACACTCATTCACAACAAGCAGCAATTAAGCATTATGCCTTTTTGCCATAGTGCATCCTGGTGCCATCTTTTCCCCTGGTAAGCAATACAGATATACCAGGCCATCCACATGAAGTAAAAAAAAAAAAAAAGATTCATCAGACCAGGCCATCTTTTCCATTGCTCCATGGTCCAGTTCTGAAGCTCATTTGCCCATTGTAGGCACTTCTAGCGGTGGACAGGTGTCAGCATGGGCACTCTAACCAGTCTGCGGCTACGCAGCCTTATACGAAGCAAGCTGAGATGCATTGTATGTTCTGACACCTTTCTATCATAGCCAGCATTCACTTTTTCAGCAATTTGTGCTACAGTAGCTCTTCTGTGGGATCAGACCAGGCGGTCTGGGTGCCCATGCACCTTGGGCGCCCATGACCCTGTCGCCAGTTCACCTGTTGTCCTTCATTGGAAAATTTTGGTAGGTACTAACCAATGTATACTGGGAAAACCCCAAAAGAACTGCCATTTTGGAGATGCTCTGATCTAGTCGTCTAGCAAATACAATTTGGTCCGTGTCAAAGTTGCTCAGATCCTTAAGCTTGCCCATATTTCCTACTTCAACACATCAACTTTGAGAACTGACGGTTCACTTGCAGCCTAATATATCCCACCCCTTGACAGATGCCACTGTAATGAAATAATCAATGTTATTAGCTTTAATTTACTATTTGGGCAGCTGTTCAAGGGAACCTGCAATATGCGTCCAAAGAGGTGTCGATGCAAGTGAAGCAGGCCATCATTAGGCCGACCTAATGATGGGTTTTTTATGAATTCTGAAGTGCATAGAGCTGTGCTTTCTGCTCAGATTCAGTCAAATGCTGCAAAACTGATAGGATGGCTCTTCATGATACAGATGCATTATGACCCAAAACAAAAAGTGAAAACATTTTTTTTACACTGTGGGATCAAGCAATAATAAAAAATAAATAAATAAATAAACTGACACATAGATGAGTTGAGGACTGGAGTTTTTATGTCGACTATGGGTGACATAAGAAATGAAAAATCAAGTGAAATATCAATGACAGGGTTACTGTGGATAAAATAAATAAATGCATGCAAATACATATATACTGACTGACCACTTTAATAGGCATGTTGATCATTAATGCAATTATCCAATTAGCCAATCATGTGACAGCAGTGCATTGTATAAAATCATGCAGAAATAGGTCAAGAACTTCAGTTAATATTTACATCATCAGAGTAAAGAAGAAATCTAATCCCAGTGAAGTTGACCATGACATGTTTGTTGGTTGTTGTGCCAGATGAGCTGGTTTTGAATAAATGGTAATCTCTTGGGATTTTCCCACACAACTGTTACACAGAATGGTGCGAAAAACAAAAAAAAACATCCAGTGAACAGCAGTTCAAAACGCCTTGGTGATGAGACAAATCAGAAGTTGGGAGAAGTTGGTTTCCAGTTATGAGGAAAGTTGTCCAGGGTTCAACTGTCCAGTTTTAGTGAACCTGTGCTTCTGTGCCCACTGCTACATGACTTACTGATTGGATAATGCATGAATGAGTAGGGGTACAGGTGTTCATATTAAAGAGGCCAGTGAGTGTATATTTTAAGTACATAATATTTAAACACAATTTTAAAGGAATTTGAGAGCCTTAATTATAAGTTCCTGAAGTCTGAGATTGTATCTTTATTTAGCCATGAATTGCAGTTTAAAACAATCTATGCAGTTATACATGAACACATACCTCATTAGTACTGGTACCTAATTACATCTTACTGTTCATAATTACACACTGCCATAGGAGAACAGGGCGACTTCTCCTGAGAGTTAAAGTGAAAAGCCTGTTAAACATTTTCAGAGATTCAGTGAATATATCAAGTCTGCTTCTGAATAATACATGAGATGTGAAACAGTGTAATCTATTTTGAAATGATTCAAAGGCAGCTTTTTATAAACTTCTACACTGACTTAAGCAGTACTGATCGTGGAAATTGAGGCTGAAGAACATCATCAAGGTGTGTAAACAAGACCAGTAAAGTAAAAAGCTCTTGAAATTAAATGACAGTAAAAATTTATATTTTCAATATCGACCTGTGCATCAAGATCAGACATCATGAACCTCAGAAAATAAATTGTGCTACCAATATTATTGTATTATTTTTTAACACAATGAGCTTCATTCCTGAGTCCAATTTCCTGCTGCATTACAGTAAAAAACAAATGCAGATGTGTCTATGTGGCTATTGGTAAGAAACATTTTATTAGTCAGTTAAATTATAACACTACAGGAACAACATGAGGACAAAAATTCCCTTGACACTCTACTGTGTCTGTGTCTGTGTCACCAATGCAGCAATGACTAACATTTCAGCTAGTAGCTACATTGTTCATTCAATTTTGCTAGCTTTGTAACTATGCTTTGTACAATGGGAAAACAAACAAATAAATAACAACTTTAAGTCTAGCTAGCATCCTTTTCACTCGCGCTTTACAATGCAAGATTGTTGTCATAGAGTTAAGAGATAAAACAGACTTGCTTGGTGTTTTCAAAGCCATAGTTAATTAGCTACAGCTCTGGCCTAGAAAAAAGGGCTTCTGCTCTCCATTACAACTCTGAAATCATGAGCTGTCATTTGTACATTTGTACTTTGTAGACAGTAAGTTTTCACCCCCATCAACACTGTAAATGGCAATTAAATGAAGGGCTCGATTTCTGATATGATTTACATTTCATTTATTTGTGTAACTGGTTTTCTCTGCATCAGAGATTTGGGTTAAATTACACAAACTACTGTTTTTAGCCTAGTTAATAATGTTTTCAGGCAACCAAAACAAGGGACGGGGTAAGCGCATTGGCACATTCACCTGGCTCATTGGCTAGTTTTCAAATTTATGATAAGAATAAATGAGACCGCCAATATGATGTGGCCGCCAGTGGCGTGAACATTTATTTGAACATATGCTGATGGAAGTTGATCAAAGAGCCAATATGAGAGTAACTTGAGCAAGCTTATCAGCTTCCCTAGAGATTTGATAATGTGCTTAATAATTATCATTTAACTCGCTGCTCAAACAGCTGCCAATGCCCTTCATAAACCCAAGAAGCAAGCATGACTCAAAGGGATTAGATGCTTTGTCCTAGTGTAGGGAATCACATCAGTGAATCAATCTGATTCTCATTCAGTTTGTATACATAGAGGATATAGCATACACATTCTGGATAGATAAACATCCTCAAGATAATAAGCTAAAGGAAAAAAAAATAACTGATAACTGTGGCTTACATACTCCCACATACTGTAGTGTGATCAAGTAGATCATCTTGATCACATCAAATATTTAAACCTTTAAAGTGAAATCAATTCTGCTCAATCAATGGCATCGCATTAAGACAGCCGTTCAGGCTGAGATTTAAGTGTGTCACCACAAATTTAGCCCCACCTCTACCCTGCGGGATTCTGAATGAAGCCAGAGAAAAGAGAGAGTTTTCACCAAGCACCTCATCTCTTGGGAATACACTGCATGAATATGCTTTACAGAATATACACTTCTGGCACAGCAGAACATTCAGTGAACATCACAGCTCAAAGTTATTATAATCACACCCATGTTAAATTTAAGTTAAACCCCTTTAGCACCTTTTCTGATAAGTGGATATGATTGAGACCACATGAATATGCTTGATGCAAAATAAGAAGATCAAAGTTTATTAATTAAACCATACAGATGCAATGAAAGAGCAGTTAATGGAAGAGGGAGTGAACGAGAGAAGCGAGACAGTAAGAGTTAAGAGAAAGAGAGAAAGTTTGTTCTCATCTTACCACTGATGCAGAGGCTCAGTGAGCACAGACTCTCGTCGCAGGTCTCAGGACTCTCTGCCTCCCACTGGAAGCCCCTCTCCCTCTTCCGAGGTGACATCCTCCTCACCACATACAATAATCTGTCCATTATTCACTCCTTTTTCTTTTAAATCCAGAAGACCCACTTCTTATCTCTCTTACGCTAAGTGCATTAGATGTGCCGAGGCAGCTAAATGAACAAGCATCAGCAAAGTGAGAGAGCCGTGCTATGGGAACGAAGCAGGAAGGAGGGGAGAAAAGAAAACATCCAATTTACCCAGCACGCTCCCCTCTTGCTGCAAGCTGTATCCCACTGCCTCTCCAGCACAACTACCAGCCTACTGCTCATTTTTAAACCTCCCTCCCCTCTCTCTCATCCTGTGTGTTGCCATCTACTGATTTAATCCCTTACAAGAAAGGCCCCCCTAATTAGCTATCTCATAGCTCTCTCATTAGTACTGGCTGAGAAATGAGAAGTTGACCGTGATTTGGCTAATAAGCAGGTGAAATACTTTGAAATAGCCATGGCGTGGGGTAACCAGGTAAGTCCACAAGGACATACAGGGTATGCTAATGATCAAATCAGGCAGTTTCACTCCACTGGCAACATGATCTCAAGATTCTAAATTCGCAAGTTTTCCTAAGAGCCAACAAATGTTTAATATTAGGCTGTCTCTCTGTAAGACAACCAACCTCTTTACCAAGCAATTAACATTTTATTAAATAAAAAATGTTTAAAAAAAATTTAAAACGGGGCACGGTGGCTTAATGATTAACACGTTTGCCTTGTACCTCCAGGGTTTGGGGTTCAACTCCCGCCTACACCCTGCGTGCATGGAGTTTGGATGTTCTTCTCGTGCTTTGGAGGTTTCCGCCAGGTACTCCGGTTTCCTCCACCAATATGAGGATATAGGGTTAGTGGGTTTTCAAACTTCATTTGTATGAAATCCAACAAAATTGCTCTTGTGCTATGAATTTATAACAAGATTCATATAAACGGCTTTAGATGAACAAAAAGTTAAATAGCGCAATGTCCCTGGTTGAACCTTGATTATTAACTGCCATGTACTGAGCTGTCTTCTCTAGTTTTCTAACTGTATCATACATTTATGGTCATTTTATCAAACTTTCCCACACAAGAACACAAACAAAAAGGCCACGAGAGCAAGCAGCAGCAGGTCACTGGTGAAGCAGTTTGGTGACTGTTCCCATGACTAGCTGTATTAATGCTAGCCTGATTGTGGAAGGTTTTTAGAAGCGCTTAGGAGGCTATACGTTGTCAACCTGTTTGAAAGTGAGATTGACTGCCTGGAATTAAATATTGTGGAGTTAACAGCCCATGTACAGACATTCGGGCTTTTAGGGAGACTCAAATGCACAAAAAGTTCCAGAAGGACTGAGGCAGGTGTTGGCTACTGTGAATACTATACCGATTTCGAGTGGAGCGCGACCGGGGTTTCTCCACAATCTCTACAAATCTCATTTGTAGCTCACAGCATGCATCCCTTCTCATCCCACCATCTCGCCTCTGATGTTTTTGAACATCGTGAGTCCACCGCTTACAAAGTTCAATCCCAAGCCATTTGTGCACTCATGGATACTTAAGGGACACAGGGAACAGTAGGAGGACACCGATATGACAGCTTTATGGAATATTTTGTTTTAGGTAAGATGATTTTTTTTCTTGATTATGGTCACGTTACAAAGTGATTTCGGAAGCAAGCGCAGATCTTCAAACAGTTTAATGAACAAACGAAGAACAAAACAAAGACACTAAGACAACTCGGCAAAATAATGTAGCTAAGGCTAAATATAAACTATCAAACAAAACATGGTACAGGGACACAGGTCAAGATAGACAATTACATGAGACAAAAAAGCAGTGCAAACAGTGGCATATATACTAGTGTGCTCATTAACCGAAACATAAATCAGGTGCAGGTGGTCATGTGACACTGATGAGTATGGTGCAGTGGCTGCTGGGAAATGAAGTCCGGAGTTCCCTCCTTGATATATGACAATTATGTTGTACAGTTAATATTTATTGTAAGTACGCTTACAGTAGGAAATGTAGCTTTGTTTTCAAAGTGCTTTGGGCAAATGTATTTTTTAACTAACTGAGGTGACAGCACATAAGCTGATAGAATGTGCAATCCATAAATGTTTCCCTTTGCACTGAGAATACTCACTGCTTTTAAGTTGCTATTATATATTATTATATATATTATTAGTATATATATATATATATATATATTACATCACTGTACCAGTGTGATCAATTACATAAGCCTACCTATCGGCATTGAATATCATTGGCTACATGAGATGCTGGAAGCACTTTTACATGTCTGTAAGTTTGAGGATCATGACCTTTCGCGTGCCTCCCGACCTTAGTGTTCTGGGACCTGCAGATTTACAAATTAAGCACTGCTTGAATGGGATGTTTAATAAGCACAAATGGGTGTGATGGTCAGGTGTCCACAAACTTTTGGCCATATAGTGGGTTTAAAAAAAAGGATAATCCAACATATCGAATAACTGTAATAAAATTATTATAATAATAATAATAAATCAATAGATTAACTAATTATGAAAATAATCATTTGTTGCAGCCCTTGAATATACCATATACTGTAGCTAGAGTATTTGAGAATTCAGTTAAAGACTTTTTTAAAGACTTGCCTGGCCCAAAATGCTGGCCCAACAGAGCCTAAATACCACAGTTAATCTCTCTCTCTTTTTTTCACATTTCAGTGGGAATCCCCATCTTTAAAGTAATGCTGCATTACCGCTCATGCTGCGTCTCTATGTGCAACCCACCCACACGTCAGACAAAAGCAAATGAGTTGTGGAGGTGGAAGTGACACACAGAACTAAGTGCTCTTTAAAGCTGCTATTAGCTTTATTATATGGTCCAGAGACAAGGAAGTCACCCACAGTGAAAAGTTCTAATCCAACAAAATGCCTAGTCATATGTGTCACATTATGGAGGTTAGGATGGATGCAAGTGCAGATATGAGATTTGTTGACGAGAGGCAGCAAGACAAATCCAAAACGTGAAACACAAGCGTGGTCAAAAACAGGCAAAGGCTCAGGCAATCGGAAAATGGGCATAAAAGAGACTAAACAAGAATCAAGTAAGGAGGACGAAAATAGGATCAAAACTTTGGCACGTAATCGAGGAACAAAATCTTGGTATGGTGGTAACACTTACGCAATACTTCGCGCAGAACAACGAGACATGAGGGGTTTAAATACTAAACATATTCAGACGGATAACACAGACCAGTTGAATACAATAATGACACGTAAGGGAAACAACCAATGACAGTACATGAGCGGAGACAGGACAGAAATAATAACAAAACACACGTGTCAAAAGTAAACAAAGCCAATGTCACTGAAACCCAGACATGCGCGCTTGCACTTTGAGCTTCGAGGAGAAATCGTGACAATATGAATTTACTAGTCATATGAATTTATTATTCACTCACGTTACAGCGTTAAAAAAATCCAAGGATGTTGTAAAATCAAAAGAGGAAAATGATCATACATTCTGACCTACTACACCAGTAGTCCACGACATTTGGCTTTTTAGTCAGCACTGTGGAAAGTATAATAGGCCATCTTTTGGAAATAAATTTGTCCTAGTTTGCCGAATCTTGTTCCAGTTCTGCTTTCAAAAATCTGACCAGGGCTCAATTGTTCTAAAGCTCTAAATGGAGCATTCATCTTTGGTAAAAAGTCACTTATAGTCCTGCAACCATTTAAAATGAAGGCAAATAAATTAGCTGACCAACCTTAACCTCAACCTTAACCTGACCAACCTTTAATTACTGATAATTAAGTAATACATCAACAACTGTACTCCTCTGAGTACGTCTGCTGATGCAGTCTGTGGCAGACCATTGTTAGGAATTAAACAAATTAGGTAATATATCAGGTGCTCCTCTTTGTTGAAACCTATCATGGAGAATAAGGTCATGTGACAAAATAACAGCACGGAGGACTGTTTGATAAACCTCTCATTTTCTAGATGTAATATAGCATATGCGTTTAATTTGACCAAGGATTTACACTCAAATATATCCTTGAGAAGTCTTCCCGAAATCAAATCTTGACCATCAAATGTGCATACAGCTGCATTTACTGCATATTACATTTATTACATGCCAATTACATCCATATTATGGTACTCTTAAAGGATGATCTCCACAGGTTTTGCTGAACTCAAGGGTTTTGTTCAAATTCCACTGAGAGTCCAATAGATGCTGACTTTGTACGAGTGGATTGCAGGTTGTAATGTTGTTTCTATGCTAACTGCTGCTGATGTGACATGATGCATTTAAACTTAAGCGCTTCTGGGGCACTCCTACACTCACATAGCAGATATAGGGAGCCTCCTCCACAACCCTTTGGGATTTCTTACTGATCTCACTGCTCCTTTCCTAAAAAATATGGCCCAATTTAGAGATTTTTCCCTCACAACATGCTTTTGTGAGTTCAACGACCAGCAGTTGCATTCGAAATGGACCATTTCTGGTCTTGATAAATATGCCGTCTCTGTTCATTATGCTAGCGTAATCTTTCTGCATGCTTTATGATAGTAAGGAAGATATAGTACATAGGTGTATAGGTGGGTGAACAACTATATGTTGAAGGACACATTTCACAAATAGAACTGCTATGGAGTTACAGATTTGGCAGTTGTGACTTTATGGCCAGAACAAATCTAGTGAAGAAAGGTACAGATCACTTTCATCTAGGCTTAGCAATCGTGCTGTGATAGCAGTGTGAAAAATTAATCCCAGGTGAAAACTGAAAGGCAAAATCTACCGTATATACACTTGAATGAAACCTGAAATGTTAAAATATTAAAATAATTTAGCATCCAATCTAGTCATTGCCAGTTCTCACCCTGTAGCTAAGTGTCCATCTATCACATCAAAGCCACTGGAGTGTGAGACTGAACACTAGCGCACTTGGGTACTCGTTTCCGCAATATGATAGTTAGCCTGATGTTACTGCAGCTAGCTTGTTATGCAACTTGACTAGGGGTTTAGAAAATATAGCTGAATGGTCAAATTTTAGCACTTTAATTACAATGCACCTCATTTATCAATTTAGTAATTTTGTGTGTAAATGTGTTTGTAGGTCAAACCAAACTAAATATTCCCACCAGATTTATAAAAGTTTCATTAACCCTGATTTTCTTCATACTCAGTCAGCTACTGCCTGAGTTCTGACTGAAGTTGTACTTTTTTGGCTTTTGGTACTAATGTGGTTTTTCCAGTTACAGCCATTTTTCTTTTCCTCCCAGACTCCCATTATAAACCTTCTGCATGACTGCTGAGCCTCCAGCCTACGCTCTCTGTGGCATTCAACCCAAATTATCATGTTGAGCTGGGGATCTCTAAATTATGATAATTTACTCAATTATAACGCTTTTAAACATGCATTTCATAATACACTTGATCATAAAAGGCATAACCGAATAAGTTACCAAGTAACAATTGTGATTTTAGAGTTTAACTTTTAGAAGGGCTCAGTTCCACTGTATGAAAACCGTACATAAGTAAAAATATCTCTAATGCTCATATGCTAAAGGATATGGTCACTTTTGTTAGTGCATGTTTTTGTTGTGTGTATATTCTTATATAACACAGAAAATATTACATATGTTAGCTGGCATGGCAGGTTAAAGATGTGAGAGGTTTAAATTAATTAACAATCCCACAAAATAAAAAGACCTTAACAGTACTTTCTCTCATACTGGAAAACAACACTATGCAACCATATGCAATGGAAAAAATGGGCACTTATCAGAATAAAAGAGGTCAAAGAAGTACTTAAACTAAAGTACAATCTCCCTTTGACTGTCGGCATTCATCAGTTGCATGATTGGACTTTTTTGCTGTCTTTTCTCTTCCTTTCTTCCTTTTGGTGTTTCTGGCCTGTGCCCTAAAGCAATGCTTCTTGCAATATCTGCAAAGAAATTTTTTAAACATCCACATATAATTGCATATCAGGGAGTCAAAATTTCTCACACATCTCTTTTATCTCTTTTCCCTGCATCCTCCAATGGAGTGCTAGTGCTTCCTTCCTAACACACACTCTCACGCAAACAAAATGTCAATTGTGCTGCAAATCATCAGGCCAGAAGCAAATTGCTTGAAAAGCATCCGTTGCATTATGCTGAATATCCTTTTCCATTAGTTCACTAAATTCAGATTGAGAGCATTGCAGTGTAAATTTGGACACTTACTAAATCCCTGTATTAGATATTTGTTTAATTATAAAGTGTATCATGCAACTGTTACTTTCGTTCCACTAATTGGATTGGTTGAATGAAATTCCAAGAGTACTTATGTTTCCTATAACTGCACTGGGAATTTCACTGTGTTTATCACTCCACTCGTCTGTGTTTGCTATATAAAATTTCACTTCCTTGTTCAAAATCATCATTCAGAAATATAAATTCTTAAAATATGAACACTCGTTAGTTGAAGATGAAAAGGAAGAAGGGACGCCAATTTTACTGGAAGCGCCTTTAAGGGAAATGTACACATCAATGTTCGGGATCTATTTTTAAAAATAAACATAACATTTGGCCATAATGTGACCAAAATATCACTTACTTGACATTTCTTGTTGATAGAACTGTTGCATAAAGGCAGTGTCACACTCACAATCATGTGGCTATACTGAAATTCGGTACCTGTGGCGAATCACACCCATGCCGATATTCAGTATCACCTCAGTATAAGAGTCAGTATTAATCTTAAAATACCTTGAGATCATTTGTTAGGTGAGGAAGCCTGGCATGCAGTCAATGTTCCAATTCATCTCAAAACTGTTCATTGGGGTTGAGGTCAGGGCTCTCTGCAGGTCACAGGAGTTCTTCCCCACCAACCTTGGCAAACCGTGTCTTCATGGTCCTCGCTATGAACACAGGGGCATTGTCATGCTGGAACAGGTTTGGGAAATTTAGTTCCAGTAAAAGGGATTCTTAATGTTACAGCATGCAAAGACATTCTAGACAATCGTGTGCTTCAAACTGGGTGTGATGGTCAGCTGTGCACATACCATTGGCCATACAGTGCTGCCCAAGCACAATATGGTATGAATATCCCAGTACCCTGTGTCATCCAGGAGAGGATGGGTTACTTTTTGAGTATAGTTCTAAAAAGCAGGGGTGTCCAAACTGTTTTCAAAGGGTGCCAGATTAGACCTCATCATAATAGCCGAGGGCTGGCTATATATATATCCACACAGTTATAAACATATCTAACGTTATGTTAGAGTTCAAAGTAAATAATGAATATGAGATCAAAGTGCAGACTTTCAGCTTTAATGTGAATATATTTACCTCCAAATCAGGTGAATGCTGTAGGAATTACAGCTCCCATGTTCAACACAAACGGTAAACAAATGTACCACTGACCTCCATTTGTGTGAAATAAAACCTAATAAATCTTTCCTCTAGCTTAAAGATTTGTTCTAGCCAAAACATTAGAAAACAGTCTCAAAGCATGTGGAGATTTCCAATGTTTTACCATTAATGATCAAAGAAACAGAGTTTGCCAGATGCATTCATAGCATTAACTAGGTCAGCCGAATGCTGAGACGTGATAATGCTGACAGTTTTCATCACTGTGACAGGCAAAGAAGACAATTGTGGAGGCAGGTGAAATGGGATCGAAACAGCTTACATAAACCCAAGTCTTAACACACATGCTGTGTGGGTGCATGGGTATGTGTTGTTACTGGATTCCTTAACACAGCATAACAATGTTACTAAAGAATACTGAGGCAATATGTCAAACAAAAACCTTCAGAGATTTGTGGCACAACAGGCAAAATAAATCTACTAGTCGTTTATTTTATTGATGCTGATATTAAAAGACAAATCAATTATTAATGCAACACTGCAAAGTACTAATAAAAGTCTGGATGACATAGTGTGTCTTATTAAACTGCAGTTCTATCTAATACAAGCTTAATAGACTTAACATATAGTGCAGTGCAACCACAATGCTGCTAAGCAATTTCGTAAAATATGAATTTGTTCTTGTAGCTGTGTAGTTTGGAATTTCCATGAGTAAAAACATGCTGAATGGGTATGAAAAGTTGTTAAATGTCATACTAAACCTTACAAGGATTACCATTAGAGACATGTTCTCAGTGGGCTGTCCTTGTTGGCTACACACGCATCACAAATCAGTTGTTTTTTTTCTGTAGAGTTCTCAAAGCTCTGCTTATATAGTCATCAAACGAACCTGCTGACATGTCATAAAATACGGATCGCATCAACTTTATCTGACTTTAATTTCACTCTTTGGCATACTTTGGAATACAGTCATATTACGTAAAAGTACTTAGTTGATGTGCTCTGCTCTAGGTAAATCCGTACTTTCTCAAACAGAGATTTGCATATTACATTTGCATGTTAATACTGACCTCTAATTCTGGCTGACAAACCATATTCCATTAAGATCGTCCACACCTCTGCACATAGAGTATTAAAACAATGTCGGATAGATATTAAAGCATTATAATGAGTTCTGAAGGTGGTGCAGAAGTATTAAGTTTGGTGTATGTACACCAAGAATTATATGTCAGTATGTGCAACTGCATGATTTACAAGTGAAGTAACCATTATGTCCTTTGATCCATCTATTACATTTGCAAGTTGAGAAGAGTAACAATGCACTGGTGCATTAGGCTGCAAAACAAGCGTTCTGTAATGGTTCTGAAGAGGCATACCAGAGCCACCACTTCATCCATTAATAGTTCTAATGCACTCAATACGACAAGGTTGTTGTGAAGCCACAAAGTGTCAAGGATGAGGTTTTGCAGTTATTAGCTAATGGGGGGCCCCTTTTCAGTCACACATTAGCATTAGGAACAATGTATGTAGGTTTATTATTGCTGTATCCATTATATACTGCTAACCTAGGACACATACTAATTTAATTTATTACATGAGAAATGACAAAACAGTGCATGATCAGTAGATAATGTTTTCCACCAACATCAAGAAGGAAAGATTTTCTGTAGACTTAATGGCTTTATTTTATTCTTTTATTTAACTTATGTAAGGCGCATGGTGGCTTCGTGGTTAGCATATTCGCCTCACACCTCCAGGGTTGGGGGTTCGATTCCCACCGTGGCCCTGTATGTGTGGAGTTTGCATGTTCTCCCTGTGCTGCGGGGGTTTCCTCCGGATACTCCGGTTTCCTCCCCCAGTCCAAAGACATTCATGGTAGGCTGACTGGCATGTCCAAAGTGTCCGTAGTGTATGAATGTGTGAGTGTGTATGTGATTGTGCCCTGCGATGGATTGCCACCCTGTCCACGGTGTACCCTGCCTCGTGCCCAATGCTCCCTGGGATAGGCTCCAGGTTTCCCTGTGACCCTGAAAAGGATTAAGCGGTATAAATTAAGCTGGAGGATTCTATGTTCTAAGAGCTCACAAAAAAACAACTTCTTACATTCAAGCTTCCTGAACTTCTTACTTACTTCTGTCAGTCTCTATGTGGAGAAAAAAAGTGTGAAATGTGCACAGACAACAGTGCTGTGAACCATGGGGACATTGTCTGAAGTGTGTCATGACTGACTTGTTTGTTTGTACCAGCTTGTTGACAGCAGCGTCATTCTTTTCCCTTTTAGAAAAGAACCTCAAACTTCTGCTTAATGCATAAATTAGTGGCTGGGCTTCAAGGCTACAAGCTTAGCTACCAGATTCCTTCTTCTTTAACCATGAGCTAATAATGTTAACAGATTAATGATTATTCCTAGTACATCAGTGGAACCTAAAAACCCCTGCAGTTCTGGATAATATGGAATTATAAGATTTAGTTAAAAAAAAAATTGGTTTATCTTTTTTTATCATTTTTAGCACAAATGACTCATCAAAACAATGATTTTTTAAATTATAAATCTACTGATCCTTAATTAAGAATCAGTGGGATGGCATAAAGAGGCAAAATGATTTATCAAAGAAAATGAAATTAGATGTTTGAGCTTTTCTTAGTTATCTCAAGAGATGCTCACTGTCAGAAATATCTCTCAGAACCACAGACAATGAAGTAATTATTGCATCTCATAATTAAAAGATGTTCCTTTAAAAAGACCTTCCAACTGCAGAATGATGCGCCGTACTGTCTCGTAACTCATTTCATTCCTAAATTGAACTATTCCACACAGCAGCTACGAGCTTTCATTTGACATCATTTAGAGCCATAAGTGAGAGCCTGGAGAGCACAAAGAGGACTTTCATCACTTTAAATCTCAAATCAAATGCATCTTTATGACTAAATGAATGGCAATAAACATAAGCAGTGCGATTTGTTGAAGTTAAATCTGTTATGTAACTCTAAAAAGTAAAAGATGAAAAATGAGCTGAGTAAGTTACGCTTGGAGAGTTTTTATATGATACATATCAACAAGAGCAAACATCGCTCTACTAATAACAATGTTGGGGAGCATAAAAACAATTGTCACGATTTGGATTTAAAGGCGGATGCAAATGCAGAATCGCAGTGAAACATTTTATAAAGTATCAAACAAAGCACAACACAAGACTTACAAGGCTCAAAGACAAGCATAAGGTGATACATGAGGACAGAACAAACAAAACAAGACCACTCGTGCGCTGCAGAAAGTGACTATATATACACACCAGTGCTAATGAACTAAACGTGAAACGGGTGAAATGAGACATGTGACATGGTGCACTGGCTGATGGGAAATGTCGTTTCTAGCCCTTGAGCAAGGCCCTTAACCCTCTCTGCTCCAAGGACGCTGTATCATTGCTGACCCTGTGCTCTGACCCTAACTATCTAACATGCTGGGGTATGCAAAGAAAAGATTTTCACTGTGCTGCAATGTATATGTGATCGATAAAGACTTGTTATCATTATTATTATGTTCTCAGCAAAAATAATCTTATTACTAATATTTAGTACAAAACTTTAATTATAGGGAGCGGTTTAAACAAATAATAGAGTAACAAATAGAGCATCACTTTCAGAAGAGAGCAAAAAAGGTACATACAGTGTACAGGTACAGTGTCACCATGTTATCCATGTAACACTGACACTGTCATATATCGTATGTTGTATATCGGATATTGTTGAAAAAATGAATACTACAATTTCAAGTTGTAAACTATGGAAGTATTTTGTGGACAATTTTCAAAAGTAATTGCAAACTGTATTTTGCAACATGTAGTTTGCGTTTTCATTTACATGGACGTACAGTGTCTGCCAAATTTCAAATGGAAAATCCATTTGCACTTGCATTTCCCATGTCTTTTAAGTTATGGTCCTGTCATATTGAAATAGCAACGGCAATTACCCCGTTTGATATTTCACTTTCATCTGCATCACGAATGGAGCCTGCCAAAAATTCGAATGGAATCACGAGTCCCTTTGCATTTACATTTCCGATGCCTTGCACAGAAAACTGCCAATCAGTGTTGGCGGTGGGAGTATACTATGGGGCGTGTTTTTATTTGGAAGTGATATCACGACTTGCATTTTCATTTGAATTATGTCACAATTTATGCGTCCACAAATAGGAAATGCAATTGCAAATACAGTTTGCGATTACAACCCCAAAAGTTGGGACAGTATGGAAAATGCTGGGAAAAAAACAAATGGGAATGATTTGTACATGTACTCTGACTTGTATGTAAACAACAACAAAAAACGTATGAAGACAAGGTATTTGATGTTTTACCTAATCAACTGCATAGTTTTTTGAAGATAAACGTTTACTTTGAAATTGATGCATGCAACACGTTCCAAAAAAGTTGGGACAGGGTAATTTAGGACTAATAGCGATGTGACAAGTTAAAATAAGAAAGTGATGTGAAACAGGTGAGGCAATCGTTTAATCATAGGATATAAGGAGCCTCCAAAAAAGGCCTAGTCCTTCAAGAGCAAGGATGGGTCAAGGCTCGCTAATCTGCTAACAGACGCATCAGTGAATAATCCAATACTTTTAGAACAACATTCCCCAAAGACAAATGTGTAGGATTTTGGGCATTTCACCTTCTAGGTCCAAAAACCAGCATCTGTCATTGTATGGAAGTGGGTCACATCTGTGAGGGCAGCATTAATGCAGAAAGACATGTACACATTTTGGAGCAACATATGCTGCCTTCCAGAGTAGGACAACACCAAACCACATTCTGCCCGGATTACGAGCACATGGTAGCGTTAGCAGAGAGTGCGTGCCTGCCTGCAGTCCTGACCTGTCTCCGATTGAGAATGTGTGGTGCATTATGAAGCGTTAAATAAGGCAACGAAGACCCCATGCAGCTGTGCAGTTGAAGAAATGCATAATGGATGAATGGGGGAAAATTCTGCTTGCTAAACTTATCCAAGTGGTGTCTTCAGCGCCCAAACGCTTAATGAGTATTATTAAAAGAAAAGATGATGTTAGACAGTGCTAAACAGTCAACTGTCCCAACTTTTTTGGAGTGTGTTGCAGTCATCAGATTTGAAATTATGTATATTTTCAAAAATAAATTAAATTCACAAAGTAAAACATAAAACAATGAATTAATAATGTGTTTTCAATATAGGTACAGGGTGAATTGAATTTTCAAGTGACTCTTTTTTGTTGTATTTTTTTTGCATTTTCCATACTGTCCCAACTTTTTCGGAATTAGGATTGTACTTTTGAAAACTGTCCACAAAATACTTCCAGAGTAAACACTGAATATGTTAGGGCTAAATAGAGGGATTTTATGTAAAACTATCACTATACATGTATAATAAGTGTATTGACTGTTAGGTGTGAGTGGAAGGATCCAGAGGGAACAAATCGAGACGAAGGAATGGAGTCGTGTACGCTTGCTTTCTTTATATTAACTCAGAGGGAATCTCTCTGAAGACTTCTGGGAGCTCTGGTGCCTCTGATCCTCTGCCGTGTGAAGTCTTTCTGACTTTTTCTCATTAGCCGCTTGTGATAATTGCAACCTTGTTTATAAAGGTTCTGCTTCACCAAGCACAGGAAGCAGGAGCTGAGATGTAACCATGCACTGTCTTGGGAGAGATGACGATAAAGAATTCTTATCCTATAACATCATCATGTTTGATTCTTTACTTATTACAGAGTCCATCATCATGTAAATCTCTAATTATATGTCAATTTTACAACAAACTATTTCTAATGATCTGTCCTATGTAGCTGATGGTTCATTCAAAACAAACTCACCAACACAGATGTTGTTTTGGATTATGGAAATATCTATTGCTATAGACCTGCAGTGTTAAACCCACATAACTGCATTGCTGTCAGTAATTAACAATACATTTTCATTCTCTGAAGCCATAAAGAACTCATTCAGCCATTGCCTCCCTGGTCTAAAAGTGCAACACAAATGGCAAGCAGTACTTAATCAAAAGCAGTGGATAAAACTGCCATGGCCTTGTGATAAGCTTGCTTGTTCTTTTTTGTTCACGCCGAATTCCAGGCTTTAGTGACATCCTGATCGACCTGATTAAAAGGCTTTCAACTGGGCTTGAATTATATATTTTAACAGATTACCCAGATGGGCAGGGGTGTATTGATTGTAGCCCACACAGAAAATAAATCATCCACCTGCTCTGCTGGACTCTACAATCTGTCACTGACAATTCTGCTCCATATGTTCTCACTTTTAGACCCTGAAGCACACTAACAAACAAACTGAGCTTCAAAGTGACTGATTGTGGGTGACGAATGTGTTAGAGGCCATCGGTGCTAAATGCATTCATCACACTGCAAAATATACAGGTTGAAATATTGAGCAAGCACTCAATTCTGGTTTAGCTTCAATTGGTGCTTTAGTTTTAGCAGCTCAATTTCCTGAACATTTTGCTGATGCTGTTTCATATTAGTAGCAAAATGCCAGTTAAAGTCATTAAAGCAGTTATGCTTTTGGAAATATGATCATGAATCTAACAGCTAAATGTCTGCAACATAAATCCCTGAAACTCTTTTACCTTATCTCATTCATAAAGCATGATCTCTTCTCCTGAATGATGGAACTGGGAGAATACTGTACACTCCTGGGCAAAAAACAACAACAAATGGCCAAGCCCAAATTGGCAAAATATTAAGCTTTTAATGGTCTTAACAACTGATCAACTTCCTGTGCCACCATTTGCTCGTTTAATAATCAGATCCTCCAGGATTTCACGATTTTTCAATTGAAGAAACTAATACAAAATAGTAAGTAAAGAAAGTAAACTCAATATCAGGCAAAATTCGGAGGAGCTTGTGATTTTTCCTAAATTCCCGCAGAAACTTTAGTTTTTTTTTTTTTTTTTTACTATTCTGACATGCTGCATTAGCGTAGGAGTTCAGTAATAAAAATGGACAAATTTCCCCATGCGTCTACAGTACCTCTGATAGTTCCTCAACATCACTGCATGACTGACTCAGTGGAACAACAGAAGTCAAGAAAACAAATACAAAAATATGCAGAATAATATAGATTTACATGTCCTAAATTATAAATCTGGATCTGAAAAGGGTCGGACAGCAGAAAATTCATAATGTCCATTTGGGGACTTTTGCCCTAAACGTTTGGGTTTCGCCGCTATATACAATAACCAACCTTTTCCGTGAACACCTAACTAATCCCTAAAATGCCAACCTCATATTATCTTAATGAAAAATAAATAAATAAATAAATAAATAAAATAAAAACCTACTCTGGCTCTTACACCTCTACTCTGCACACTTTGCTTTTCTAGAACTCAATTAAAAGATCTTGTATGGTAGCGCTGCTTGTATTGTTCTCTGCTTGATAGTATTCTTTGCTTTGTTCTTTGCTTTGCTTGTATTTCCTCATTTGTAAGTCGCTTTGGATAAAAGCATCTGCTAAATGAATAAATGCAATGTAATAATAAGACAATTTTGGGCCTGCAAAAAAGAAAACAACTGCAAAAGGAAAGCTTTTTTTTAATGCTTATTTATTTTTAAAAATTGCATTGTATGATGATACCTTGTAGACAGTATATGACAGTGGTAGTTATCATTTAAAAAAAAAATCTTTGGGATAGTATCACTGACCACTGAGCCAGTTTTAAATTCAGACATTTCTGTTACACAGAAGTACAGATTACTGATTTATGCTTTGTTTATCTTAATCATATTTTAATCATAGTCTGCAAATATTTAATTTAAGTTATGCTTTCAACAGACACTATGTTACTACTACACAATCTAGTTAAAAAATGTTTTTAGTGAGAGCCTCCATGCCTCATTGAGCTAAAACCCCTCAACAACAAAAATACACAGATGCTACTGTGGATTATGAAGGTAATTAATATGTTAACATGTTCTGCGCCACAACATTAATCATCTGGACTCATTCATCATGCAGGTTGTGTCCTCTAGGTACTTGTAACTGAAACTGAATCAATCATTCAAAGAAAGTTTAATGTTGGAGTAAACATCGACCTAAAATGTGAAGAGAACACAGTGAGCGGATCTCAGGCATGACTGGCTCCAAATGATTTGAATTTATAACCATGAAGAAAGATAAACTCAGCATGAAGCCTTTCATGACTTGTGTGTGCAATCTCAAGTAAGGCAAAGCACCAGAGGGAATGTGATCAAGCATGGATGAGAGAGAAGTCTGGCCACTTATCTAGAATAAAGTACCTTCTTGAAATCCAAAAAATAGCACAAAACGAGATCCCTGCATTTCTGAAGGAATTCTTTTCTTCTCACTATGTATACATTTATTTTAGAATTAAATAATTCAATTTAAAGGATACATTTGACAAAACTCTCTATGTCTACTCAATAGATATGCATGCTTGTTAGAATACTGCATGGGAAAAATGAGCCTTCTATTGCATAAGTATCACATTTTATAAATGCAACAGTACAAACATGGCTCTCATTATCCAAATACCATATGCACATACAGTTTGCATGTTAATATCAGGTGCAAAAAGGTACAATTCATGTTCCACCAGTAGAGAATTTTTTTAAACACTTGAAAGTGCATGCATTATTGCTTCTTTTTCTAAAACCTTGTTTTCACGTAGAAATGCCTCCTTTAAGATCTTTCCCATTCCTTTTGCACTAAAATATGTGAAATACTGTATGAGCTACAGTGAAGTTAATTGTTGCTTGAATGCATGAATGCAGCCCCATCTTGTGGCAGTGTGATACAGGCACATGAATGTATCATACCAACCATAAACACAAGTGCACTGACACCACACAAAATAAAACTGAGCAAGGAGAATCTATATCTAATCACAGACTTGATCTAATTCACCAGATTAAGTGCATAGCCATGAAAGGCGACATGGGGTGTGTGTGTGTGTGTGTGTGTGTGTGTGTGTGTGTGTGTGTGTGTGTGTGTGTGTATGTGTGTGTGTGTGTGTGTGTGTGTGCACTCATGCACACATTTGCTTGCTGTCCTTTGGAATAACAGAACCATTAAGTTGACACAAAACCACACAGACACACGAGCTGGCACAGTTCCGACTCCCTGGGGCAACAACAGACATATTTTCATTGCACCTGAGACTGAGTGGACAGATGTGACCAATGATACTCATTTACAAATTTACACATCAAAATAATTACAGTCAGGCAAACTGGGTAGAATTTGACACCAAATCCATCCACATGAATTACACACTCCCTTATACACCATTCTCTATTGAGGGAATTTGCTAAATTAAATTTTAAAGTTAGGGGCTTGAGTAATTCTCACAGCAGCCAGAGTTCAAGATACACAGCCCCAGCACCATTTCTTACCAAACCTGACAACAGTATAATAGTACCTGGAATAGTTAGAAATTCAAATATGGGTTTGACCATACCTTTTTTTTTTTTTTTTTCAAATCTGCCAATAAGAATGATATACCAAACAACAAAACTGTACTGTTGTGAGGCCATACCGTTTTGAGTAAAGTTCAGGTGATGGCAGCACCAGTGGTGTTGAAAGATGCAGGTTCATCCACAAGAGGCAGTGTAATGTGTTGTGAGGTTCAGGATGCATAAACTCAGTATGTGCTTTATTTGGACAAATCCAAGAATATGAATTCAAGTCCATAACACGGGACAAAAACACAGGCAGGCACAGTTAACCCGGGATATAATCAGAACCTATAATCAGAAAGCAGGGAAGCAAGCAAGGATCTAAAAGTAGTGAAATGTAGAACTAGAAAATACTTTGAAACATGAGAGGCCTGGCTTTAATGACAAAAAATGCACAATATGATTTTGCAATGATGTACACACAACAGTGTATAAAGTAGACAAAATAATCAGAACTAAACTCAGAACAGGTGAAAACAATTGGGCAACAAAACAACAATAGTACAAAGGAGAAGGCAGGACAAAAAAAAAAACACAAACAATGACATAGGGGAAACCATGACAGGTTTAGGCTTATGCCTAAAGCAGAGGTTCTGTTTGTAACTAACTGTTTGTAACTAAAGCCCCTCCAAGCCACCCCTATCATGTGGCATGCCCCCCCCCACCCACCGCCCATATTGGAGGAGACCAGGTTTAATGATTATCTATTCTATACATTCAATTCAATTCAATTTCATTTGTATAGCGCTTTTAACCATGGACATTGTCTCATGATGTCATGTGACATCATCACAATGCGCATTCAGTCAAAGCCCTCTTCGATTCATGTGGTTCAACATGAGTACAGCTAAAAGATCTAATTTATCAACAAACATCACTGTGAAAGACAGTGCAAAACAATTTCGTGCCATTTTGATTTCACCAATTCAAGTAGTTTTCCACAAAAAAAAGCACAAAAAATTCTGCCGCAGCAAAATCAAGCATTTTTGGCCACAACGATCACAAAATAACTCCTGTGAAATCCTGTACGGACTGAAGTCTTAACATAATTAAACTATCGACATCCCAAGTTTGGAGCTAGCTTGTTGCAACTAATAACAGACAGAATGTTTATTGGTTAAAACATTTAACTGAAGGCAAATTTATTACATGGCAGAGTGCAGAATGAGTCCTCAATGAATTTTTTTTTTTACCATCCTTCAAGAAGTGTAAAATGAAAATAATTATTTCTATGGAAGAATATTGTCTTTTTGTTTTGTACTGGCATACATCCAGTAGGTACAAAGCCATTTAAAAGATGTAAAATAATATATATATATATATATATATATATATATATATATATATATAGTTTTTTTAATTATTAATTAAAACACAGCTTTGCCAAAATTAATGAGTTTCAGCTTGAGTTAAAACATGGAGATACCATTTATAGTCTCTTACAAGACATAAACCAAAAGGGGCTCAATCAAGACAGAACAGGACTGACAAAAAGTAACATTTTCTCATTGAGTGATTATATTCTGACCCATTTATGGACATCCATGTCCATTATTCTGGTAAGCTGGTGCTCACTGGGCAGGTGTCTATAATGCCAAGAGACATGAACAAAAATCTCTGAAACTAAAATTTTACTATACTGAAAATGTCAAGTCAAATGTCTAAATTTACAGGTCCTCACATAACTGGTGATGGAATAACGATGGCGGGATTTGGCGAATGGAGAGTATGTTTCAAATCAGTCATTATACAACTATAATGGGATGGATTAATGGATTTTTGCTTTTCTATTAGGTGCATACTCAAATCGTTTCCAGATGTTACTGCTGAATCTCTGATGACTGGCTTCATCAAGACTATAGAGATGGGAGTGAATTTAGCAGCAAATGTGAAAACACAACATCTGCTCATCAAATTGTGCTACAATTGTTCTCTCAAAGGAAATGCACTAAAAGCTCTTTTAGCACTCACATACTGTTCATGCAATGTTTGTCTCTACATCTTTCATTTGTTTATTGACCATACCCAGGCAATTCCCTCACTTTTGATCTTTAACATTTGATCATTTTCTAAACTTCGATCATGTTAACAACATTAGCACAGTATTATATTTTTTAAAAAGAATAAACAATTAATTTCCATTAGAAGTAAAATTCTGCTTTAGAATTATAATTGCATTAGAATTTGTATTTAAAATGATAATTTTAAGATATTTTTTATTATGATTTAAAACCTTCTATATAATAACTAGATTATTTATAGCCCCCCAGTATCTAATTAATCACCCAGCATCTTATAATATTTCATGCCATCTAAGGAACTCCTCACAAGCCTACATGGCTGATGACTCATTGCTGTGTGTGTTAGCGGAAAGACAGGATCAAAGAGCATTATTTTCTCCTTATGAATTACATGAGTTCGCATAAAAACACTACTTAAGCAGAGAGGGTCATTGTAGATGGAGACACTAAGCCACTGACTGTCTGCACATATAATTACTAAGCCACTGACTGTCTGCACATATAATCGATTTAAGGGTACTGGCCAAAGGAAACATGTTATGTCAGGAAGAACAATTTTTGGATGAAGGATAACTTTGTAACCTTTTTGTACTTTATCATTTAGACCCAATGATCATGAAACCTAAAATCTCTTTCAGGTTTGACTGAAAACTCTAAATTGTCAGATGGTCTAAAAGCTATATTTAAAATAATAATAATTATTATTATTGCAAACAACAAAATGGCATGAAATGGAGCTTTTGAAATCACAAGTACAGACAATACTCTTGACTTGAAGAATTTCCTTTACATGTACAGGAGGGTGAAAAGCACCAGGCAAACATTAATTTCATGTGTCCAACTTTGAATTAATTTTAACAAATAGTACAGAAATTCACAAATGTATGCTAAGTAATTATGGCAATTTGGAAGAAAAAAAAAGTAATTATGAAAAAAAAAATCCAACTAGACTCAGGGTTACCTCTCTTTCATGGGGGCTTAGCAACTTTCAAAACAAACCTGCTGTCCACCTCTTATCTGTCTGACATCAGACACTGCCATTGTCATTATCCAACTGCATCAGAAAACTGGCCTGTGGAACAAAATCATCAGATACACCTATCAGCCATAACTTTAATAGGTGAAGTGTATAGCGATGATTATCTCGTTATAATGGTACCTGTCAAGGGGTGGGATATATTAGACAGCAAGTGAACAATCAGTTCTGAAAGTTGATTTGTTGGAAGCAGGAAAAATGGGCAAGCGAAAAGGAATTGAGTGACTTTGACAAGCACCGAATTGTGATGGCTAGATGATTTGATTGGAGCATCTCCAAAATGGCAGGTATGCAGCATCTGTGGGATGTACTGGATGAACAAGTCTGATCCATGAAGGCCCCACCTCAAAACTTACAGGACTTAAAGGATCTGCTGCTAACGTTTTGGTGCCAGACACCATCAGAGGTCTTGCGGAGTCTATGCCTCGATGGGTCAGAGCTGTTTTGGAAGCACAAGAGGGACCTACACCATATTAGGCAGGTCATTTTAATGTTATGGTTGATCACTGTATGCACCTAGACATATAGACATATTGCTGTGTCATGAATATTCAAAGCAGATGGAGGTAAGTGCAAGTACAATCTTTATTAATAAATCCAAATTGCCAGGCACAATCACAGTCAGGCAGGCAAAGGTCAAAAACATGAGCAAACAGAGCAATATAGGAATTCTGAATCAAAAACAGAAAGCTTAAATAAGGACTGAAAACAGGAAACAGGTGTACTAGGGTTCAAGTGAGTGAGATAAATTTAAAATCCGTGGAAGGACCCGGAGCGGATTAGAGAGCAGCAGCTTCTGGACTCAGTGGAGCTGGATATAACAGGCTGATTGCTAAATGTTAAAACCAGTTTTATCCAATATTGAATGCAGTGATAAGCCATAAATAACCAAGAAAATTTGTAATACTGTGTAGCAATGTTAAACAGCAGTGTAATTGACTTTGTAAAAGCAAATCAGCGGTGCTAATTAGCCATTCCTAAATTTTCATAGACAGAAATTAAGATTTTTTATAAGGTTCCAAAAATTCACCTATGAATCTAATACCATGAAAAGCAGAGTGATGGATGTGTTGATGGGGGTGGAGTTAAGTCTAAATAGCTGTTTCTCAGGAACAAAAAATACAATTGACCTGAAATTTGATTCACACAACTAGCATTTAGCTATGGTCTTTTTATTGTTCTGTATAACTTGGCAAAAACTGGGTGCTGTATGCGTTACTCGCAAAGAGTGCTTGGATACTTGTAGTTGCTAAATACTGTAAATAAATTGTATGTATAAAGTTATGTTTGATTATTTATATTCATTTCAGAGTTTTTTTTGTTCATTTCCAGGTCTAGCTAGCTGCCACTACTTTCCTCATTGAAATTTAGCTAGCTAGTTAGCTGCTTAGCTGTTTGTTGTTGTTTTTTTGGCATGACTTGCCAGACATTACTAATTTTGTTGATCTGACTTTGAAAAATGCTTTTGGATGCTCTTACTCATGAGGAGACTCTGATAACTAAACAGGAGGCCAGACCAACAGATGAAACAGTTAAAACAGAACACATAGATATATAGATATACAGTATACTTCAGTAGCAGACCATTGTTCTTCCCCTCTTTTAAAAACCACCAGCCACCACTGACCTCATCAAATTATTCTCAGTCATCAGTCCTCAATTCCAGGAAGCACTGCCTGTTGGAGATAAGCACAGTGTAAATTGCTGACTTTGATATATTCTTATAATACTTTCAGTACTGGCCAGCTGGCAGAAGCTAGCTAAGGACTCTAAGCACTGAAGTGTACACGCTCTCCATCAGACACATACAGGATGGGGCCTCAGATTAGAGAAGTACCTCTGATTATTGTGGGCGCTGCAATATCCAGGTTCAAAGATGCCATTAATCTTTGTGCACCGATGCACATCTCATTTGCTGAAGTCTCCTTGCCCTGTTCGCAACAGGGGAGGCCATTCAGCAATCATTAAACTGCCTTTCCAATTTACTCCCTAAACAGTCTAATCTAAAAACGAAATATAAAAGCCGTTAGCAGAGGCCTTCTTTTTCAGTGAGAATGCGTTCTCTAAATTATAAGGATCCCTGTTAGAGTTACACAAAATGTAGAAGACAGGCGGGACATTATACATTTCATGGTACAATAATAATATCCCTTACACATTTCTAGTTTTTTTTATACTTCTATTTTAACACTCTGAGAATAAATAAGTGAACTTTCTTTATTTCACAAAGCCTCAGCTTAGGCCCCTTGCTAAGTTTCCGGGAAGTGATACCTGATTTCAGTAGCCGTGTTACTTGAGTAAAACAAAACATTTCCAATAAAATGTTCAGCATGGGCTCTGCAGTACATTGTAGTCTTTTACTTGACATGAGTGTTCTCTCTATGGGGCCAATATGATTTATTACTGCAGCTCAGCACATTTTCTCAAACACAGCATGAGTTCTGCAGCTATTAGTGCAACTTCAGTCCACTGATTTGTTAAAACAGTCAGTGTAATATCAAAGAACTCCCATAATATAACAATTTATAAAGTATTAATATTGCATGAGCAGTTAAGTTAGTTGGACATCACATTATACTAGGGGTCTAAAAATATGCAGAATTCAAGGAATCATCATTGTACAACAATTTCATGTTGTCTACATTCAGAACAGAGTAGACAGATGATTCAAATGAGAAGTAAAATGAGAACATACAATCACTGACCACTTTATTAGGAACACCTGTAGACCTGAATATTCATGCAAGTACCCAATTAGAAATATGGCATCACCACAATCCATAAAACCATGCAGATACAGGACAACAGCTTTAGTTGATCTTCTTATCAAACATCCGAATGGGGAAAATGTGATCCGAGTGACCATGACCATGGCATGGTTGTTGGTGGGAGATGGGTTGGGTTGAGAACTGCTGCTCTCCTGGGATTTTTATGCACAACTGTCTCTAGAGTTCACACAGAATGGTCCAAAAACATCCAGTGAGTGGCAATTCTGCAAGTGGAAATGCATTGTTGATAAGAGAGGTCAGAGGAAAATGGCCAAACTCGTTCTACTTGACAGGAAGGCTTCTGTAACTCAAATAACCACTCTTTACAACTATGCTGAGCAGAATAGCGTCTCAGAATGCACATGATGTCAATCCTTTAAAGAAACAATATAGAGACCGCATTGCTCAGATGGTCTCAGTCTGGTTCTAAGTTAACTCTAGCGCAGTTCAAGTGCCAAAAAACTCTGAAATTATCTAACTGCAGGAAGCGAACCATGCTGTGTGTCATAGGTTGCAAGCAGCCATGTTTTGTAGCTATGAGCTGCTAAACTGAGCCATAGGACATAGCTATAACACTGAAGGAATGTAGTGTTCTGGAGATTTAAAAAACAAAACAAAAGATTGATTAAACACTGGATGAAACATGAAATGCTAGCTTGCTAGCTTAGTGTTCTCCATGCTCGGGTGTAAAAATAAATACTGTATTGTGGGTTTACTCAGGTTGCCTTTGTTTTATGTTGTATTTCATTCAAAGATCTAAAACTATTTAGTACAAGATATACATAAAAACATAGGAAATCAAATATGTTTTCACAGCACTGTAGAAATTAATATAGTCAATAAGCATCTGTTCCACACACATAAAGATGTTTTGATGTTATGCCAGTATGTATTCATATAGGAATAAAGGCGCAATACTACTGTCCATGTGAGCCTCTATGGTCAGCAAGCTATCACTTGTTCACAGATAATGCAGGATGTTGCATTGTTAATAAAACACATTAGCCTCTAAAAATGAGCAATGTCATAATTACTATGTCCACACGGTTGTAGGAGGGCTCCTCTCCACCCGCTATTCTTTGTAGTCTGATTAAAATGGAAGACTGAAAAATGAAAACTAATTAACAGCATATCAGTCGTTTCAAAAGTGATTAAAAAAATTTATATGCATACCGTCCCAATCGCTCATCAGAGGACGCCATATCTGCTACCATCCATCTGTTTCTGACCCATCCAAATAAAAAGGACAATTACCTAAGGATGCTGTTCATAGACTTCAGTTCAGCATTCAGCACAATCATCCCACAACAACTGACAACAAATCTGAGCCTGCTGGGTTTAAACACCTCCCTCTGAAAATCAATCTTGGACTTTCTGACCGGGAGACCCCAGTCCGTCAGGATCGGTAGCTCCATGTCCAGCACCACCACACTGAACACTGGCGCCCCCCCAGGGCTGTGTGCTCAGTCCACTCCTGTTTATCCTGCTGACTCATGACTGTGCTGCAAAGCTTAGTTCTAATCATATCAAGTTTGATATTGACACTACAGTTGTGGGCCTCATCAGCAACAATGATGAGTCAGCATACAGAGAAGCGGTGAACCAGCTCACAGAGTGGTGTAGAGACAACTATCTCTTAATGTTGATAAGACTAAAGAGATGATGTCTACTTCAGGAGAACCCAAGTGGACCACTCACGACTGCACATCAATGGAACAACTGTGGAAAGAGTCAAAAGCTCCAAGTTTTTTGGTGTGCACATGACCGAGGACCCCTCCTGGTTTCTCAACACCACCTGCCTAGTCAAGAAGGCCCAGCAGTGTGCCCACTTCTTGCAGAGGCTGAAGAGAACCGAACTCCCCCCTCCCATCCTCACATCCTTCTACAGAGGGACAATAGAGAGTGTCCTGACCAGCTGTCTCAATGTGTGGTACGGTAACTGCACAGCCTCCGACCATAAGACCCTGCAGAGAATTGTATCACCTAGCTCAACTATAAGTTCTGATTGAAGGACAAGGGTTTCTAATCTCACTGTGTGGATTTGGTTCATGCCTATGTTGGACCATGATAACATTTGATGTATCGGAGTTGGCGTACAATGTATGTGTACAAATTTCCTGCCAAATTGGACGTGACACCCTTGACATAGTGCTGACTGTTACAGGATTGTCAGGATGACTCACAGCTGCTCAGGCATATTATAAGTATTTTTCTCCACTGACTCAACAATATTTTTCAACAAAAAAAAAAAACCCTCTGCACTATCAAAATGCTATCAAGTCTACCTCTTTAAGAAATACATTGTGCTATAAAACAAAAGGTATTGTAAAAGTATGTGACTGTAAAAGTGATTGTAAATGTGACTGCAATATTATTTTTAAATCACACATGAATTAAAAGATATATTTAAAACATATTTTATACTTTGAAATTGATCAGTGTCCTTTTTTTAATGAGGGCAAGATCATTTTGATCAAATGAGATGTCTAAAGAGGCAAAACTATGTTGTAGATCTTTTAGCTTATTCTATTCCTTATCCATTGATATTGACATTTAACATTTAGACAAAACATTATACATCCAAATATAATTCACCCTTTAAATAATTGTAAAGTTGTGTTTGGGAATTTAGAAATGGCAGAATTTTTTATGTACATTTCATTTTGAAGGTACAGAATTTTTAACGTATATATTTAAAACCTAGCATAAATAGTTATTTAAAACAATAAAGTTGGTTTGAATTCAAACAAACTCATGATAATGTCAGAAAGTGTAACAGATGGCTAGGCAATATTTTGATATCAAAATGATGAAAAAAGCTATTTAGAGTCTAACTAAAATGCAACCATTAATGCAGATGAACGAACCTAAAGCACATCCTCACCCTAACCTGCAACGTAGCACAAAGGTTGCTGTTGGCAATAATAAAAATGATGGCGCCATGGAGAAATACCATCCACACTCTGTCAACATACTGCTGCGATATTTCAGAGCCTAATCCAGAAGGAACAATCCAATCCACTCGGTGGCCTGCAGTGTGTGAGCGTGATAAGCCGTTAGCCATTTAAAAGACATACACTGCAGAAGGAAGCACTCCGAAACTAGCTGCAGGCTTCGAGGTATTTGTGGAACGGCACAGACAATATTTCACACAGCCAGTCTAAGCAACTCACACTAATCCGAAGAGAAAGTGCGAGCATGTGGAACGGTGGAGAGAGTCAGACATAAGAGAAAAAAATAGTGAATGTTGTTTCCTGCATCTCTCAGCTATATTGTGCATGCTTTAAAAATTCTGTGTGGGTTTTAATATTTGCCATCACAGATTTGCTGCATCCTTTAATGTTGGAGCTTGATAGTTTTAAGACTAAAATTTGTAGGTCCTACTGCATAAAATTCCATGAATACCAAGTTCCTGATAAGCAACTAATGTGACTGAATTATAACAGCACATACATTTTAATGCTTAAACAGTGATTAGTGTATGGTCATGGTAATGTTTTGTTTCATGGTCTCACTTCATGTTACCGTTTCCTGAACCCATGAGACACATCTATTTGACTTTGATGCAGGGAAAATAAACACAAACTTTTCTGACCCTTCCATTTTATACATTCGGTCTTCATAATTGACTATTTAAACAAGGCTTCAGCTCACTAATCAGACCAGATAATGCAAATAAAATGAAAAATTTGTGAAAAGTCTATGACACTACTACCCTTTCTGACCTAATGTCTTAGGTCATAAGAAGAGCTCAGCTCTGGTCCAATAAGCTGCTTTCTGCAAAATAATTTAAATGCATGCGATTGGACAAACCTCAACAGAAGGTTAGAAAACTAGGGTTAATTAACTACAGGCAGATTTTTTTCATATAGACCTCATCAAAATACCCGAAAGTCATATATATATATATATATATATATATATATATATATATATATATATATATATATATATATATATATATATATATATATATATATATATATATATATCCTCGTCAGTTCACCCCACAGGTTCTCTATGGGTTTCAAGTCAGGGGACTGGGATGGTCCTGGCAGGACCTTGATTTTTTGGTCAGTTAACCATTTTTGTGTTGATTTTGATGTATATTTTGGATCATTGTCCTGCTGGAAGATCCAACCACGACCCATTTTAAGCTTTCTGGCAGAGGCAGTCAGGTTTTCATTTAATATCTGTTGATACTTGATGGTGTTCATGATGTCATGTATCCTAACAAAATGTCCAGGTCCTCTAGCAGAAAAACAGCCCAAAACATTAAAGAGCCACCACCATATTTAACCGTGGGCATGAGGTACTTTTCCATATGTCTACCTCTCTGTGTGCATCATAATCACCTCTGGTGTTTATTGCCAAAAAGCTCTATTTTGGTTTCATCTGACCATAGAACCCGATCCCATTTGAAGTTCCAGTAGTGTCTGGCAAACTGAAGACGCTCGAGTTTGTTTTTGGATCAGAGTAGAGGCTTTTTTCATGAAACCTTTCCAAACAACTTGTGGTGATGTAGGTGACTTCGGATTGTAGTTTTGTAGACTTTCTGACCCCAAGACGCAACCAACTTCTGCAATTCTCCAGCTGTGATCCGTGGAGATTTTTTGGCCACTCGAACCATCCTCTTCATAGTGCATTAAGACAATATAGACACACATCCTCTTCCAGGTTGATTCATAACATTTCCATTTGACTGGAACTTATTAATTATTACCCTGATGGTGGAAATAGGTATTTTTAATGCTTTTGCTTTATTCTTATAACCACTTCCCATTTTGTGAAGCTCAACAACCTTTTGCTGCACACCACAGCTATATTCCTTGGTCTTACCCACTGTTATGTATGACTAAGGGAATTTGGCCTGTGTGTTACCTCATATTTATATCCCTGTGAAACAGGAAGTCATGGTTGAACAATTTCCTGTTCCTAGTCATTCAGGTGTACTAAAAAGAAATAATATCTTGTACATAATATCTTGAACAAAAAAGAAAATATTGTTTGGCTTTAAAAATTTTTAACAATTTGGTCTAATTGATCAGCTGATCTAGTCTCCTTTGCCATGTTCCCTGGTAGGTGGACCAGCTATGTTAAATTGCCCCTGAATGTGCACATCCAGAGGGTATTCCCACCTTGCTTCCAGTGTTCCTGGGATAGGCTGTGGACCCACCATGACCATGACTAGGATAAAATGGTTGAAGATGAATGAATTAATTACTCAGTAATATGGGTGGTGGGGGTATTATTTAAAAAAGGCTGCATTGACACTGTACATAAAAGTTGCTTAACAACACTTTTCTTCCCACAGGTGTTTTTATAAGCAGAAAATTTGACATTGACCACAAGTTATGTCTCTGATTTTCAGACCACATGTGAGATGTATCTGAAGTCACATAAAAAAAAATTCACACATCATAATTCACTGATGGAGGACAGCAGCTACTGGATAAAGTAGTGGCTACTACTATGTTAGCCCTCTTTTACTTCTGTGACCTCTTTAGAATTTGTCAGAAAATTTGCGTTTGGCATAAACAATTTTAGGTTAGTGATTGCTAGTGTTTCCCCATTCTGTTCGTTCACTTTTGGATCAGTGGGCCATGCTGACAGTGTTGGAAATAAACCACATTAAAAAGATAACATGAAGTAAGCAGGAAACTGAGCAAAAAACTATATAAAATAAGCAGATTGAGGCAGCCAACAAAATCACACTTAACCCTGCACAGTAAGCCAATAGCAAATTAGAACTAGAGATCTACCACAGGCTTGCTCATCTGGCTAACTGCACATTATCAGTGAGAGTGAGAGGAAGCTGATTAGAGTCATATCCCAGCAAGTCCATATTCCATATGGCAGTTAAACTAATGTCATTTCAAATCATCCAGTTATGGCCGCTTTGGTCTGAAATTGTGAAACTCCCACTTTTTCAAACAAAGTGTTCCAAATCAGATTTGCAGCAAAGTTATGATGAGGATAACTTCAACGTCTCTACTTGTTCATTTCAGCATGGCTTTTCACCCTAAGTGCTGCTCTTTTAGCAATCAATGTCTCATATGATTGTACAGCAGATGGTCAATATCAGAATAATGACACATTTGAATGTGCTGAATGGCCCATGGCAAAGGGAAATGTTTGACTGAGATAATGAGAAAAACTGTTTCTTAGCAAAATCTATATCTAAAGAGTTCCATTCTTTTGCTGAACTTCCTGCCTCAACAGCTTAACCATGGTCACATGTCGAAATTACTCTGCGTTCTTTGGAACAAGGAGGACAGTAGCAAGTCGCTGCAGGCTAGCATTTAGCTCAACTCAGCTCCTGGGCAAAAAATGGGCCATGGCCAAAATGGCAGAATATGAAACTTTTAATGGTCATAACAACAAATCAGAAAATTAGCAAGAATTAAACAAATGCACTACTGAGGCCTCCTGTGCCACCATTTGCTCATTTATGTTTGCTGCATTGAACTGTCCTGAGAAAAGCTAGAAACAGGGCTTATATAGTGTATAGAAACACTTATAGAGTGTTCTTGTATACAAAGATAAAATCATGAAAATTATTAAAATGTTTGATGTACAATTCAAACTAACACGTGTCTGGGTGTTCAAAATTAAAATAAAGTAAACATAAAATAAATTTGTAGAAATTAACTTAAAGTGCCTTCCACTAATATTGGCACCCTTGGTAAATATGAGCTGTGAAAAACTCTTTATTGTTTAACTTTTTGATATTTTGTTCACAGAATTCACAAAAATACTCTCATGGATATCAAACAATTGCAAACACAACAAGGTTCATCCAAAAAAAAAACTTTGTTAATTATAGCTGTGCAACAATTATTAGCACCCCTATGAATTCATATGAGAAAAATATATTTCAAGTACACTCCCATTGATATTTTACATTTATTTTAGTACACCTGGGTGACTAGGAAAAGGAAATTGTTCAACCATGACTTCCTGTTACACAGTGATATAAATCTGAGGTCACACATAGGCCAAAAATCCCTTGGTCATTCATAACAATGGGTAAGACCAAGGAATATAGTTGTGATGTGTGGCAAAAGGTTGTTGAGCTTCACAAAATAGGATGTGGCTATAAGAAAACAGCCATATTTAACAATTTTTCACAGCCTTCTTTGCTCATATTTACCAAGGGTGCCAATATTAGTGGAGGGCACTGTATATATTAAAAATAATAATAATAATAATATAATATTTTTGCCATTTTGGGCCCATCTTTTGCCCAGGAGTGTATGCAGTTATTAGATTATTTTACATTAAATTTAATCTCATTTTATTATCCAGTTATTCATCTTAAAGCAAATTATTCAGTAATTACTGAGAATTATTTAATAATTCAGTAGTCAATGGGTCAGTGAGAAGTATTTTCAACCTGACCACTAAGCAAAAAACTAAAACAAGTGAAACTGACTTGTTTGGATTCTATTTTAAATGAAACCATAAGAAAAACTACAACCTTTAGGCCTGCCCCTCATTCTAAGTTTATTCCAAACATATCTCTTGCAAATTATTTAAAAATCTGCAAATTTGTGGCAACATTAATTCAGAAGCTGCAAACAGATACTTCTGCTAAGTGTTGTTTCAGAAAGTCACAGAAACTGTTATCACAAAAGGAAAGCAGGCAAACAGGCATGTTACTGTATTGTGTAGGAACAATATCGACAATAAGAAAGGTTTGTATACCCTTGTCATATTGAATGTCTAAAATCACAGAACCAACTAAACTGTAGCACTTGATTTGAACACCTGAAGAAGAAGAAGAAGAAAAAAGAAATTCATGCAGAAATACTATTCACTCAATAAAGCTTTGAAAGTAATGTAATCACTCCCATACATGTAATGATCAAAGGCAAAAACTTATGAATATGCTAGATGGCTGTATTATGCATATGTATCATGAGTTTTGGCCTATGAAGGGACACCTGGGTTATAGTGCACTACAATAAGTGAATCCAGAGTCAATGTACTGCAGTATATTGGATAGTGTTTTGAACATGAATTTATTTTATTTTATTTTATTTACTATGCATTAAATCATTTATTATTTTCCTTTCATTTTTTATCATGCCTATGAGACCAAATAAGACAGAATAAAGAGTAATTATCCTGAAGTTGTTTCACAAAAGACCAATTACAATGTGGGCATATTCATATAATGTAATCTTTCCTTTGAATCTCTCCAGTGACAACTGCTGCTTAGAGAGTTTCTTTACTGCGTGTTCTATAATGATTACCCCAAAAATACAGCCAGTGAGCTAAAACCACTGCATAAACCTCTAAGTCTTTTACAGTGAAAGGCTCAAATAAAAAGAGCTGACCCATGAGATCCACAGGGACACAACATCAATTGACAATAACAATGACAATTTTCCTCTATTTGGCTACAATTAATGCTGCTGAAAACAAAATTTTAATTTCTGGTTTTTATTGCATCTGGTATAATCAGTATGCTTGCTTGTGCATAGCTGCTTATGATGATTATAATGATGATCTTTCAAACGCTTGGTCATAATTTCAATAACAAACACAGGACCTCACTGACACCAACCAAAACTGACAGATGGACCTGAATAACATGGTTCACACTCATCATGGGTCATTTTCTAACAATCACTGGACTACCCTTTAGAGTCTGCAAATCTAATTTGCCTTTACCAGGAAGATATAGATAGATATGATTTTAATGTTATCTTGACAGGAGTAACCAAAAACTGATGATGATGATGATGATAAATATGGCCGTACACTTTTTCAACTGTGCAGATGGAATAAAGCTGAAAGTGCATTACAAGACAAAAACAAACAACTTAATAGAAAGTTAATTCAATTGATGTTGGGATGATATAGTTTTGGAATAGTAATGCTGGAATAGTATTGAAATTGTAAGACTTTTAAATATACGCTGTTGGGTGGTACAGTGTTGGACTGGCGCTGACATACTATTGTGTGTCATGTCAACACCGGAAACGTCATTGCTTCGTACTCAAAGTAACTCAGAGCAGCCTACAAACATGGCTGCCACAGACTACAGCACCAAACAGCCATCATAACCTCTTTCATTATCACAGCCTACAAACATGGCTGCCTCAAATTACACTTCCCAGAACGCAAACACACTGCCTCGTTCGCAATCACCGGACTTGTGATCAGACACATCGGATCCCAATTACACACACACACACACACACACGCATGCACATAAACACACACCTTTATATAGAGACTTTCTACTGAATGCTCCTTGCTATGTGAACACTCAATACCTTTGTGTCTTTGTTGTTATTAAGCCTTTGTATTTTGCCTGATTCTTACTGGTTTTTAACTTTGATTTAGTTCTCTGATTTAAGTGTTTGGCTCTATCTCCGATATCCTGTTTGTTATTTGCCTGTGCACATTTCCAATTTTTTGCCTCTGCCTTGCATTTTGGATTTATCACACAGACTTTTATTAAAGCTGCCTTACCTGCATTTGCATCTGTGTGAGTCTCTCTAACGTGACTGTGTTCGAATGGTATTGTGTTGAAACAGTGTTGTTTGGAATGGTACAGTCCAGATGAGGTTACAATGGTATGTTGAACTAAACGATATTACAACGACATACTGTTGGAATTTTGTCACAGTGGTATGTTGCTCTAATAGTATGATGGTCCAAGGGTATGAGTTTGAAATGCTATGATTTTACAGTGGTATGCTATTAGAATTTTATGACATTACATTGGAATTTAGAAATGGTATGACAGTAGAAGGGTATGATGTTACAATGGTATGTTGTTGGAATTTTATGATGGTACAACTATATGTTGGAATGGCATGAGGTTACAGTGGTACTTTTTTGGAATGGTGTGACATTGTAATGGTATATTTTTGGAATGGTATGACAGTACAAGAGTATGATGTTGGAATAGTATTATGGTACAATGATATGTTGCTGGAAAGGCGTGAGGTTACAATGATACTTTTTTGGAATGGTATGATGTTGCCTTAATGGCATTATGTTACAGTGGCATTTGAATTAGCTGATGCTATGATTTAATTTCACAAAAATGCGAGTAATGTTTTAATCCATACGTATGTTTGCTATTGGAACCCCAACCCCCTGATTCCAGCAACAATGTTTGGTGACTCTGTTGTTAATCAGCAGAGTGTCAATGTCCTGCATGATTGTGATCGTTTTTATAGTAAATTCAATTTACAACACAATAATACTGCTGCACCAGAAACAATCTCTTTTCCCACGCACACAGTACACGCTGCATACATTATCACCTCATTTTTAAAGCTGGGAAGGTAACAATCTGGTTGTAAATTATCCACCATTATTTCCATAACGTACACTTAAAAAAACACAAAATGTCAGCTTTGAAAAAATAGAATAATCTGTGATAGATTGTCATGCACTACTTCCACCACACCATTTCTATATTTTACTACTGATATGGAAAATAGATTTACTTTATATTTTTATATTTACTTTACTTTATACTATATTTAAAGTTACATTATGCCCTTCACAGTGGGCTGGGCTGGCCTTTAGGACCAGCAACTGCATTACCCAAATGCAGATTAGTCAGGTCTTGGAGATTCGAGTCAGTGATCCAAAGCAATATTTGTGGGCAATGGATCAGGATGACAGATACAAGAGGTCCTGCAGAGATTGATCCATTACTTTCCTCAACATTAATCTGGGCACTATATAGCTATTCACTTTTGGAGACAAGGTTGTCTGTATCACAATTAGTAACCTTTCTGAAATGGTGTTTGTATTTTTTTTTTATGTTTTAAAAGGTTTTAGCCCATTTAAAATGGTATTCTAATAAAATAATTCTGTATAAAGAAATACAGCAAAAATGCTTTTCTTAAATATTATGTGGTATACTTAGTAGATAGAGTATCAAGACAAAACCAAAATCGGAGAGAGATCCTGCACATAAAAAGGTACTGGGAAGTATGTTTTCTGGGGCACTTTACTGGAGCTACTCATGCTCTCCTTTGAATTTTATATCATATCTGATTATATAAAAAGCCCTTCCAAAGGTTTTCACCTAAAGGTGCATGGTTTGTCCTCAAATTTTTACTACTTTGGTCAAATATTGATAGCTGCATTTCACCATCAATATTTCTACAGTCCTGGGACAGCAAAATCTCTCAACACATTTGATTATGCTTCACTTGGCTTAACATGATTGCTTCATTAGGGATGAACTTGACTCTACCATTGTCAAAGCAGCGGTCTTCTTTTCTAATGATAGAGAACTTAACCCTTCCACTGGTGTGAATTCTGCAGGTCTCTCACATGTCAGGACTGCGGAACCACCTGTGATAATGTCTGGTTATAGCTCTAACTGTTCAGGTAATGTCAATTGAGTAACAGGGAGTTCACACAGCCCTGTACTGTAATGATCTGTCTGTTTAATTAGATCCTCAATTAAAACACTTTCTTCAGTTCTTTTTCTTCAGGGAACGGAACAGAAAACAATGGCAGTTTGCAGAGACGGTGTTAAAAGAACTGTAATAAACCAAACTGAAATCCTCTGGCTATACCATATTGAGAATATTTTGATGTTCAGATGGTATCACAGTGGTTTAGTGGTTAGCACTTTTGCCTCACACCTCCAGGGTTGGGGGTTTGGTTCCTGCCACGGCCCTGTGTGTACGCAGAGTTTGCATGTTCTCCCCGTGCTGCAGAGGTTTCCTCCGGGTACTCCAGTTTTCTCCCCCAGTCCAAAGACATGCATGGTAGGCTGATTGGCATGTCCAAAGTGCGTGAATGTGTATGATGTGTGCCCTGCGACGGATTGGCACCTCATCCAGGGTGTATCTGGGATAGGCTCCAGGTTCCCCATGACCCTGTCGTATAGAGCGGTATAGAAAATGGATGGATAGATGAATAACTGTATTGTATCATCATTGGGTTTTACAATGCTGGGACAGCAGGACGTCTCAACCCATTTGATTATGACTGACTAGGCTAAAATTAATTCCTTCATTAGGATGAACTTGACTCCACCATTGTCAAAACAACGGTCTTCTAGTGAAGGAGAACTTCAACTGGTGTGAATTTTGCATGCCTCTCATAGGAAAAAAGGGAGGAAAAAACACTGTAAGTGCCAAAATACTTTGGCTATTGAATATTGAGAATATTCTGATGTTCAAAAGTTGGTGTCTTCACAGAAGTCAGAGCCATGGATCTATAACCAATAATGAATACTGAACGATTTATCACATATAGATCATGCATTGAATTACTGTAAAATGGACCTAGGTGTTGCTCAAAATAAATAGCAGACTAAACTATACTAAATATAATTTCTTAAAATTATGTCTTAATATCTCAGAATAATAAAGTTAATTTCATAATAGATTTGACATATGTTTGAATGTCTGATGGCAATACCTTTTAAAGATCTGAAAATCGAAGCATCATTTTTCGTTAACATATACCTTATAGACAGGTGACAAATAAAGGGGAAAAATTGTGTATCTGTTATGCTGTGGGGCATTTATTTATTTTACTGGGCATGGTCTCCTCCAGAATGACCCTGCCTCAATCTACAGGGGCAAGAGGGCTCACCTGAATGGTTTGATGAGAATGAAAATTATAACATCACATCTCACCACACCTAAGGGAGATTTTGGTGTGAGACAGCGCTCTCCATCACCACCATCAAAATACCAATCGAGGGAATATTATTTGGAAGAACTTTGAAAGACTTGGTGCTCCGAAACTGTTCTGTTGGCTCGTAGTGGCCCAGAACCTTACTAAGACACTTCATGTTGTTGTTTTTTCTGTTAACTTATTATAAATAAAACACATTCATGTCTACACATACCACGTTGTAATTATGCAAATGTTGCCAAATGTTTACATTTTCATTCCCAAAATCTCCTTTGAGATCAAAGCTCACATTTGTGCACACAAAAACATTTAAATATATCTATTTTTTCCCCTTACATATAATCACATTCAATTATTTCCATAACGGTTAGATTAGCCAATCTATGGTTGGATAATGGTTAGATAATCATAATTTCAATTCCATTCTAAGCCTTTACAGACCAAAGCAGCTGTTAAAACATACACAGATCAGTCTGGAAGAAAATTAGCACTTTTCTCTTTTACCGTGAAGATTCCTGAAGTATCATTAACACCTGAACGTGTGAAAATAGCTTAGCATTGCTGAACTACAGTTTGGAATCTGCTAGTGAAAAGCTTTCTTTCAGTCATGGATTCCAAGAAGAAATACTGCACCATTTTTGCTGTTTATTTGTGTATTTTAAAAATTACATCATAAAAATTACATCAGATTATATCAACTACATTAGTTCTGATCCTGAACATTTTTCACCTTCGCTACTTATTTCTTGCAAAAGAAAGAGCTCAACAAAATAGTTCCTGCAATTCTGTGGTTGTGAAATAAGTTACATTTCACATGGAAATGTCAAACTGTTAAGAAAAATTAAGCATAATTAACTAAAATACAAAAAAGTCAATCTGTAGTCACATGCAACATCTGTGAGCGGTGTGATTTCCCTCAGCCTTTCTCTCAAGGAAATGAAGAGGTGTCAGGCTGGCATTTTTATAGCGAGATAGTCGAGTGCAGTCACTGAAACAGAAAGGCAGATAAACTGGAGCAGAGAGCAGATGGATCACCGGATTTCTGCAAAAAAAAAATCTGACATATCACAATACATTAGTGAAACAGATGAAAACGTACTGTTAAGAACACATTTGTTCAATGAAAGGTATTCAGATTAGAATAGAAGAATGGGGGGATGTCTCACTGTGAACCCTTACAATATCACAGGAGTCCAAGAGAACCAAGGGAGTCCAACAGCCAGGAGTCCAAGAGCACATAATTAGCCCCATCAATTGTGAGTTCACATTATATCATGTATACCAAATATGGCAGTTAGTTGCTCTTGCAAAAGTGCATTCAGCAGTGCATGAACAGCAGTTTGGGGAAAAAATTAGTGGCTTTACATGTATTGGAAGAAGCATGTGTTAGCCATCACCCTGCCAGATAGGTTCTTGTTGTGTAACAAGGGAGAGGGCTGGGAATTGGTCATGACTAAATTCAGAGCAAATTGTGTAAAACAATTTAAATCTGTAGCAAAATTAAGTGGTTTAGATCTGAGATCTAGATTTAGATCTAGAGTTGTGCACAACTCCACTCACATTTTCTTAAACAAATACTAGGAGAAGCAATCAAACCCGTGTTAAAAATAATACACGCCTACTTTAGAATTATCTAAGCTAATTCCTTAAACTATCGGTTTTCAGACCATTGTTAAAATAAACTGACTTGTATCAAGCTATAAGCCAATGTCAAGCCTCCCCTTTATTCCAAAGAGTAGCTAAGCTCATACTTGCATAGGAATCACATACTCAATATACAGTATTTCAGTCAGTACCTCATCACAGTCCTAAAACAGTACTAGTTAAAATAGTAACGTAATAGTAATAGTAAACCTACTACTGGCCTCTGATCAGGGTCGCTTTTCTTTGCTTGTATTACTTGATCTCAGTGCAGCATCTGATGCCATATATAGCAATAATTTTCTAGAATTTTTTTTTGTCTGAATCATGGACATAGCTAATTTGTGGTTCAGACCTTTGAGACCGTTCTGATTGAACAATATCAGTTTGGTGTCATTATTGACAACAGTCTCTCATTTGAAGCTCAGAGATAAAAATAAGTACGACAAACTTTTATGACAGAAACAATGCTTACCTAAGATATATATGTTGTTAAATGATGCAGAAAAAAGCATGTTTCAGCATCTCGGAAACAGTATTGATCAATTTAAAAATATATTATAATTAGTTAATAATATTATATTAGTAGTTCATAAAATAGTTAATATCTCATGATCATTCCTATTTAAAATGAGAAGAACAGAATCAAACCATGACTGTCATTTATAGAACAACACTTTTATGTCTCAGACATACCTAGCTCACACTGCATAATATTTGACAAGAAAAAACAATGTGAGGCATTTTGAGCGGAAATTGCTCACATAGCTGACAGCAAGACACACTCTCTTAGGGGGTATGTCACTGGATCTGGCAGACCAGTGGGAAGGTGATGATGAAGAGCAGGGGAACAGAGTCTTTTGGATTAACACGCGTCTGTGAGTGTCAGTGGCCTGAATAAACATGGACACGGTCTGTCCAAAGCATCCAGCGCCAGCCATGCATGATGGCACAGCTGGCAGGGCACACAGATACAATTCCTAAAGCTGGGCTCTTACGAGGCTTTTAAAATCTAGGGAGTGAGACAGTATACCATGCTAAACAAATCTAAAATAGTTATACTGTTTAGGTCATGCTATATAGTTATAGTAATGATCTTGCAATAAGAGCTAGTTACCAGTTGTGGTACATCACTTTAATTTTGGTATCAGATATTAAAAACATAATGGTCACATTAAAAATAGATTTGATAAACTACTAAAGGCTAATCACAATCCTCTTAAGTATGTTGCAATAATATTCTAATATTTTCATGAAGCATATGTCTCTAAAGCATATTGCTTTAAGAAACAGCAAAAATGGGAAATCTCATTAGAAAATCTAAGTTTGTATGGAACCCATGACAGGAAAGTGTTAAATGTGTCATAAAATGTAACAGCAGTGAAGTTCCAATCTGTCAATGAAGGCCATACAACATCAGTTTGCCAGGAGAAGGGGGTGACTGCATGTAGGCTTGGAGGTATTTCAAACTTGCATATTCATAGAATCGGGATTTTATTTATTACTCTGGATTGGGCAAAACCAAAGGGATTCTGTATCTTTCATTTTCTGTCTATTGTTATTTTTCAAGTTGCTACAGTGCATCCGGAAAGAATTCACAGCGCTTCACTTTTTCCACATTTTGTTATGTTACAGCCTTATTCCAAAATGGATTAAATTCATTATTTTCCTCAAAATTCTACAAACAATACCCCATAATGACAATGTGAAAGAAGTTTGTTTGAAATCTTTGCAAATTTTTTTTAAATAAAAAAAGCATATGTACATAAGTATTCACAGCCTTTGCTCAATACTTTGTTGAAGCACCTTTGGCACCAATTACAGCCTCAAGTCTTGGTTTGTGCTCTGACATGCATTGTTAACTGTGGGACCTTATATAGACAGGTGTGTGCCTTTCCAAATCATGTCCAATCAACTGAATTTAGCACAGGTGGACTCCAATCAAGTTGTAGAAACATCTCAAGGATGATCAGTGGAAACAGGATGCACCTGAGCTCAATTTTGAGTGTCATGGCAAAGTCTGTGAATACTTATGTACATGTGCTTTTTTTGTTTTTTATTTTTAATAAATTTGCAAAGATTTCAAACAAACTTCTTTCACGTTATCATTATGGGGTATTGTTTGTAGAATTTTGAGGAGAGTGATGAATTTAGTCCATTTTGGAATAAGGCTGTAACATAACAAAATGTGGAAAAAGTGAAGCGCTGTGAATACTTTCCGGATGCACTGTACATCAAGAAATGCAGTATCCAATACTGAAAATGGTTCACTAGACAAGTTGGGTGATCTCTTATGAACAGTTAAATTTTAAGCAAATTCTATAATATAGTAAAAGACATAACATTGATTTGTCCAATTACTATAAATAAATTTGCGAAATACTGTTGCACCCCTGCATAAACCATACACTTAAATAAAACATCTTGTTTTATTATAGACATGGTAATTATTCATCACATATTTACAAACATATCATGTACATAGTATTATAAGGCATTTTACTAATTGATATATTACGCATGAATTTCTAGCTATGAAAGGATTCATATAAATACTTTAGTTCTTTTAAAATCTGCTAAAATGTTCTCCAAGTTTAAAGCATTCCAGAAATATAGTCAATATTCACATTAGCATATACTGGGCCATTTTAAAATAAGACATTTTCACCATTTCCAATTTATGTTTATAAGCTGAATTACATATGAAACAGCAGAGAAATGGAACAGCAAGGATTAAGAGCTGAGATTTTGTTCAATTAAAAATCTCATTTTGTCCAAACATCTCATTTGCATGACAATGGTTTGTGACCAACAAAAATAGCAATTTAATTCTCCCAGTGCTTTCTGGGTTATTTAAGGGAATATTATAGATGTAGCATGTCACTGCCATTAGTGTGATACTGGTTAAAGTGATTTAGCATTGATTGGCCTCTATAACTCTGTGCTGCAATAAAAGAGATGATATTGGTTTCTTTAAAAGGCATTTCAGTCGGCTTGAACTGCAATTGATTGAGGTGGCCTACTGTGAAGACCTTAGACTATCTGGGATTTATTGGTTTCTGTGGAAACTCAAATTGCCCATGAGGTTCCTTGACAATAGGCAGGCAGGCAGGCAAAACTTCAATGAGATAGTCAAATAGCTTTTATAGGGGGGGGGGGGGGGGGGGACACAAGGAGAAAAAAAGTATTTATGGGATATAGAAACAGCTGGGCTTATTGAAAGAACTGAAAGTTCCTGAATCTTCCTGGTGTGAGCAAAGCAATTTTGCCAAACCCACCGTTAAGAACACTCTATACAAATTTATTGTTTCAAACAAATTTTATTGCATAGGGAAAAAAACATGAAGTCTGATCAACATCTATGTTTCTTCGTTGTGTAATGAGCTACTTCATGGTTATAATTTTTGATAGTTGTGAGCAAAACATGAGGTTTACTGAGGTTAGTTTATTTATTATATATATATATATATATATATATATATATATATATATATATATATATATATATATAGTTATTTTATATTATATTACATATATGTCACATTATTCCCAGTTCACAATATTGTAATTAAAATGATTATGTAACTAACAAAAAAAAGATAAATGGTTTCCACCTTTTACTCGAGTTCATGAAACAGCATGAAAGGATTGCATAGTGTGACACATGCAATGCACATTCAAATTCAAATTTCTCCAGAATAAGAAAGCTTAGAAGACATCCATCCTCATACTGCTTCTCAGGACCTAAAACGTTGCCTGAAAATGTCAGTATCTAGCTACACACCAACACGTGTTGGTAAAGTCTCAGGCTGGAGAAAGAATCCACTGATTTGGCAAATTGTTCTTTCAAAAATATGGTATCCTAAAACTAATCTAGCAAACTGACAAACTGAAATTCTGACACTAAATTATCTGATTTTACTCCATAAAACTTAAACACCTAAATTTCATTTAACATTAACATCAAATTAAGACAGTATTTTGATATACAGTAAACAATTACTGTCCAAGTTGAATGTCTTCATATTTTGAAGACATGTCTAATTCATGTCCTTTTCACATCTGCTATAGTTCCCCTATAGAGTTGTAGTTGGTGTAGCTGGAAGTGGAAAACAGTGGATTATCAAATGGAATTCAATGCCAGTTAATTGTAAGTGGGTCAATTTTAAGGTACTGTCCCCACAATTTTTGCCAGCTACCATGAACCCCACCTGTTCTGCTGCAAGTCCACTAATAGCTGATTTCAGAGACCTCCTATCAGTTCAGATTCTTGCACTTACAATGCAAGCTTCTGTCTTGGATTAAATTCCTTAGTGCCTAAAGAGAGTAGACAACTGTCTTCTCCATTCATGTCCCTTTAATGTCCACTCAGTGGATACTTCCAAATCCAACAGTCCAATGCTGAGATCCCCATGTATAATAATATATATAATAATATATAATAATATATATTAGCTTTACCTTAATGAGATGTACAAGGCACGAGGCAACTAAGAATATATGCAAGTGAGTGCAAAGCCATTAGCTTGAACCAGGTGTAAAATAGGATTGGTTGAGTTAAGGTATATTTTTTACTGAATAAAGACAGTTAGTTTATGATCAGTAATGGTTTACTAAGGGTTGGTCTGCCTAAAAACTGACTCATACATTTAGATCACAGTTCTTTACAGCCGAGAACGTCATAAGCACCACCCACTTGGAGTTTGATCATCATCTCTACTGATTCTCATCCAAGTTATTTAGGTCAGGTGAAAATAATCCAGGCAAGCTAAATGCTTCAATGCTAGAAGCAATTTACAGACACAGTACTGTAGTTAAATCTATAACATTGACCATACTAATTGCTGTTTAGAGACTGTTATCATCAACATTAAAATTATCATTAACACTAGCCGGCTAGCTTGTTGCTAAATTCCTTGCTATTGTCTGCTGGCTACCTTATTGCTAAGCTACTCGCTACTGTCCGCGGAGATTGCTGTACGGCAATTTCAATTCACAATATTGCATGAATGTTTGATGTTCACTGTAGTACTAATAGCCACTCAGGCCTGTAACTGTAAAAGTGCAGCTAAGTAGGTATGGATGAGCTTTACATGCTCTGATTGAGCAAACAAAACCGTGGAGGAATCCATGTTTTTTTCCCCCCATGTCATATGTAGAATCTGGCGAGGTGGGAAGTGATGTTATTACAACTTGCAAATTGATCACCACTTACAAGGTACCATGAATGCAGCAAAGCTCAGTCATAGTGACTAAAAGGTTGTTGGCTTGCAGGTTGACTGCCACTCTTGGTACTTTGAGCAAGACCTTTAACCCTGGTTTCAAATAGCAGTGTTTTTTTTTTGTTTGTTTGTTTGTTTTTACATTACCATAGGATGGTCACTAGTAGCTGTTCTTGAGTTTACTGCTAAAATAAAATTTCTTACCACTCTCAACTACCATTAGTGGTCTTCACTTCACTTCGCTTCTTCTAAAGTCAAACTTTGCTTAACTTCATAGCACCCAGGAAAAACACTCATTTGCACTGCAAAGGTTCTTCTTGTCCCTGAATCATTGCTTTAAAGACATCCTTGTGGTCACTGTGATAATAATATATCATCACGTGACAGATGGCATTAACATTCAGGAGAGAAGCGGTACTTTAAACAAAACAAATGTTGAGTGCCCAATTTCATGGAAAGTTTTTTTTAAAAAACGATGCAGAGTTCTAAAGTAAAAAGATGCCAGATGGTAGATCTTGAAAAAGTACGATGCTCCGGTCTGCTAAGTCTTGGGGAGAAAAAGCACTCAGCAGGAAGAACAGGCACAAGAGTGAATAATAGCCTTCATGCAGCAATGAGAAATACAGAAATTTCTAAATTTCCCATAAGACTCTGACATAACATTGAATACATGGAAGAAAAAGAGGTTAGATATGTATGGAGCACTACAGCAAGGTGATATAATGAGTAGCTACACCACAATACACTCTTCTGAATCATAAATAAATCTCCAAGTAATTCAATTAACTGGAGATCAACGCATAAGAAAACCAGCATAATCTAAACACCCCCTCGCACGAAGAACAAGGATTGATTCAAGATGATCACATCAAACATTTTGATTAACACAAGACCAGTTTTCCTACTGCAGTCTTATGATTAACAACAATACATCGTGCAGCCTCAGTCAGAAGATCATTAATTTGTCGGTTTAAAGCTCTGTTCTATTATTACCCTAATTTTAAAACTGCTGTGTAAGTTGCTTAGGAGATTGTAAAAAATGAATTAAGTTTAAATTATCTTCAGGAAATTGCTCTTGGTCTGATCAGAGATAGCTTTTTAATCTATTAAGATTTTTTTATTCCCAATCCTAATGATCTGACAAGTTTATATCAGCGAGATTTGATTGGACTGCAGTGTCTACTCTGCAAAACCAAGTTAGTAAAAAAAAATTTTTTTCAATTGTTTGGAATAGATTACAGCAGATGATGGTAACATCTGTGAATCAAAACTGAGTTTTGGATTAAACGTTTTCATTTTATTGTTGTCTTACTGTGATTTCCTTTACATAAACAAGTGGATTTCACAAAATTGTGTTTTCTCTAAAAGAAAAATAAATAAATAAAACACTACAAATTTTTCTTTGACCTTCGATTAGGTCATTATATTTTCTGTGGACCCAAAACAATTATGAGCTAGCAACAGAAGCAGATGACTTCATCTTCCTCAGCTGGACCAAAAAAGTGGTAGCACTCAACTACTATTAGTAACACAATAAACTGCTCCATTTATTCAGGCAATGCAACATCTTATTAGGTTTGGTCTCTTCATTCTAGATCTAATTACATGCTCTTATACCCTCAGACTGTGTTCACTTCTGGATGGCATTATCAGAGAAAAAAAAAACATTACAGCAAGGCATTGTACCTATGATTAATCATAATGTGCTATGCAAAGTGGGGCTGGGTTTGTTACTGGCACTGTATCGTGTTACAAAATATGCTTATAATGCACTATATAAGGCATGATAATTCATATAAAGTGAATGGGATGTTCAAATACAATTATAAAAATTCACATAATGCATCATAATGTTTATCAAAGTGTTCAATGTTTATTATAGATATGACATTCAGAAAAATTGTTACCAGTACCTGCCAGCAACTACAACCTTGGCTTAACATATAAAATAAAACACATACTGTCATATCATTCACCTGTGAAAAGTTATTCCTTGTTCTCTTATGAGGTGATGGTGATCTTTATTTATCTCCTTTCTATAAAGATGACTAGCCCTATATGAGAGCTGATTTTATACTGTGTTCTAGCTGCCACGTATACGTTATATATTTAATCATTAGCACTTCTTATCTGAGGCACATTGATTCTCTAAAAACTGCACCCAATACACCAACTTGTAAAGTTTATTGAAACAAGGGAGGCTTTAGGTTTTAGGATGTTATTGCATATCATGATCGCTTTATAGCTGTTCCTTCCCCTTGATATATCTTTGCTAGGTGAAGCATACACAGCAGAAAAGCTGATCTACGTCAGAGTAAGTCCTAACACAAACAGTGTGCTCATATTAATAGCTTCACTGATGGCATGTAATGTTCTTAGTCCAGCAAGAGAGACAGAGTGGAAAGAAAAGCCAACAGAAAGCTGCAAAGACATTATCTGTCCTTATTCATAAATTCAGTTCTGGAGCTGGTTATTGTCTCTCCGTGACACCTGCTGTCACTGGAGTCGATGAAGTGTTGTCGTGCATGTCAGTTTTAGTCCTGTTGTTCAGTTCTCCAGTCACAACTTAGGAGATAGAAGGGCATGACCAGAGAAATATAAACACAGAGAGAGTATATTAAGCTGTAGAACAAAGCTGTCAGCAGCACTGGAACTTCTGTTTCTTATCTTTCACACCTTGGAATAAATAGTGAGTAGTGCTGAGGCATGAAGAGTCACAGTTCAAGTCATGGAACACATACATTACCTATTAGCCCTGTCAGGTTTCTATTAATTTTTGAAGTATAAAATTAAGCAACAAATTCCTAAAATACTACTTCTCAAAGCACATTAAAAATTCACATTCCTGGATAAGAGCACTATAGAAGGAGCGTTATAAAAGGTACAAAAGCTGAAATTATGGACTATTAGAGCTGGGATTCTCCTCTCAACACATCAGTTTTGTAAAATAAATAACATGTAAAATTGGTCAGCAGTACCATTACAGATTTTAGAGAGAAAATAATACGATCCAAATTTTTGCACACACTAAGGATTTATTGATTTAATTGTCAAACACAATCTCAAACACTGTATATGACAAAATACATATAAACATGTACATATATACAGTAATCGCTTAATATTTGGCAAATCATAAATTCATTAGCTAGCCCACATAGGTAATGAAAGCTTTTGTTTGCCCAGAAGTCTAACTGACTACACTAAACCTGGTAGCTAACAATGTAATAAAGTATAGTGAGCGAGTTACAGTGGATATATAAAGTCTATACACCCCTGTTAAAATGGCAGGTTTTTGTGATGTAAAAAAAAAAATTCAACTAAGATAAATCATATCAGAACTTTTTACACCCTCAATGTGAAATTACAACGTATAAAAATTAAGTGAAAATTAAGTTATTTATGACTGCTTTTCTTCAGCCAGATCTGGGGTTATTAATCATGAATAACTACAAATAACAGTCAATTTTAGTGCAAAACCTTATGGTGTCTGCTAGTAAGCTGAAGTTGAAAAGGAATTTCCCATTATAGCACAAGAATGACCAAAAGCATACATCCAACTCAACAGAGGAATGGCTTAAGCAAAAGAAGATCAATGTTTCTGAATGGCTCAGACCTGTATCCAACTAAAAATATGTAGGGTGACCTGAAGCGGGCTGTGCAAAAGCGGCCCTTACAATTTGTTGGATTTAGAATGTTTTTTGTAAGAAAGAGTGAGAAAATATTGCCAAGTCAAGATGTGCCACACTGACAGACCATTGTATTTGCAATATTATGTTTAACCGTGAAATGACAGTGTGTAACAAGCAGCAGAGTTATATGACAGCTTGATGCTACACTTTATTTTGCTACGTTTTGTTTCAGTGTTTCCACACACCTGCATATTCCTGATTCTGAAAGGGTCCTATGTCATCCATGCACACTAATTAATCTGAGTAAAAGCTGATGTATGGTGCGCACAGAATTGAGTTGTGTCACACCATTATGAAGTACATTTTGTTTAAATATACATATCAAATTTTTAAAAACATCATTTGGTATATTTCAAAAAGTCAATAGTAAGATCACCATCCTACTGAACCTACATATCTGCTGGTCAACTATAAATTAAAACTAATAGCGCTAACATGTAATCTTCTTGTCCCAGTGGCCCAGGCTAGTAATCTGCCCACCCCTGTAACAGACATAAAATTTTACAGCATGGAGCATCTCAAACAAGACCAAATTTAATGTACATGTTTATATCATCCCTGCCCTTTATAACATGCACTGGATGGGTTACAGTTCACATTCAATTCAAAATTCATCTTCTGACATTTAAAGCTCTTTATAAAAAGGCCCTCAATATCTGACTAAACTACTCCATTTAAGCGCACCTTACCGTACTCTCAGATCTTCCAGCAATTATTTCCTTGTCATTAGTAAGTTTTGACTTTCCTCATTGGGTGGCAGTTAATTCAGCATTGTGGCACCTGAACTCCAGAATTCTGTCCCACAGAGCCTCTGCAACATCCCCTCCATCACAACCTTCAAATCCCAGTTAAAATCTTAACATTTCCACTGTCTGCTACTGTCTAGTGCCCCAACTAATATCCGTGTTCTTTCCATTTACTTTATGTATAATTCGTTTTGTTTTCCTATGGTACATAGTTTTTGCAGTACGTGTACAATCTTCTTTGGTTATTCATGATGTAATGATCTGATGATATGGCTCGATACTTCGTTTTAAAAGGCCATGATTGTAACCATCGCAACAATCATAAATTGATTTTTCTGAAAAAGCATAAATGGGTGTGCAAAAAAGAATTCATATGTATAAACTGATATGTAAATAATTTAATAGGCTATGCATCCTAGCAGATTCAGTGGTATCATCAAGTATCAAATAATTTCCTTATAAATCAAAATCATATGTAAGCCTGAGGTTTACACCCCTATTGGTTATTGTCTATTTGCCTGTTTACATGTTATGTTGCTCTTATATAAGACTTTAAAATATGTTATCTGTGTATTCCAAAAAGTCGACCGAATCGAACCCTTGGTGCATTTCATTTAGGCAGGCATAAACACGGAATTTGTGGATCAAAACAACTGGTCCTGGTCCGAGATAACATGGGACAGACGAGCTCAGGCTACTTCCAAGTGAGCCCTTTCACATTTTACATAACCAAACATGATATGTATTAGGGGTTGTGGATGATATATATATATATATATATATATTTTTTTTTTTTTATTATTTTTTTTTTTTTTTAATTTAATTTTTTTTTTTTAAAGATGTGAACTACTAAACTGACCTTCGAGGCACAAATCTATACATGTTTCCAAAAGTGATTTCTATGTGTGCCTGTGCTTTCAGACTCAGCAGACAAACTAATTGAGAAGGCACTGTTAACTAACCATGCTGTATTCAGTAATACACTATGCTGAGTCTCAGAAGAGCTGCCCTTTAGTATACAACCTCACGGTACATTCATGGGCCACTGCTAATACAGGTCCAGGCAGACTGAATCATTGAACCATAAAATGTATCCATGCAAATGGCCCCAAGTCAAGTGTTACTCCATAAACCTGAATATACAGACTGACAAGTGAATGGAGACACTGTAATATCAGCATTACCAGTCTCGCCAGGCTATGTCCAACAAAAGCAAGACATATAAATCATATTCAGCAATGGTCACAGTCACAAAACCCTGACCTGCAGGAGCTGATAATTACTTAAATGGAGCTGGATGGAGCTCTACATAATAGCATGTTTTGATGATTGCTGTAGAAAATGCTGGCTAGATGGAGGGCAGAAAATTAGATGTATATAATTCTTCTGCTGCAGTGAGTAATCTAATCACATCAACGACATTTCCATCGAGCTACCACGAACAGAAACGCTCCCAATACATACATATGCATGTCACTTGTTGTAGGTTAACAGTGAACATAATTTTAGCTAGTGCACATCAATACAAAATAACTGAGTGTTAATAAATAAAATATATATGTTAAATATGTGCGCTTTACTCGCTCAGGATGTACTTGATGAGTGTGATAGAAGGAGATGAAGCCTTTGAGTCATCTTGCAGTTACAATTAGAAGACTAGGCAAGGAAAAATACTGTAACCATGTCTCCCCAAATATACACACAGACAAAATAATAGCATACAATCCCCTCCAGAACTATTGGAACGACAAGACCAATTCATTTGTTTTTACTGTAGACTGAAGACATTTGAGTTTGAGATACAAAGATGAATATGAGGAAGAGACTTTAGAATTTCAGCTTTTATATCTTGGTATTTTCAGTGATGCTTGAAAGTTTTTGAACCCTTTAGAACGTTCTATATATCTGCATAAATATGACCTAAAACATCATCTGAACAGAATTAAACAAATTAAACAAAAATATTATGCTTGGCCATTTATTTATTGAGGAAAATGATCCAATATTATCTGTGAGTGGCAAAAGTATGTGAACCTCTAGGATTAGCAGTTAATTTGAAGGTGAAATTAGTGTCAGGTGTTTTCACTCAATAGGATGACAATCAGGTGTGAGTGAGCACCCTGTTTTATTTAAAGAACAGGTATCTATCAAAGTCTGATCATCACAACACATGTTTGTGGAAGTGTATCATGGCATGGACAAAGGAGATTTCTGAGGACCTCAGAAAAAGAGTTGATGCTTATCAGGCTGGAAAAGGTTATACAACCATCTCTAAAGATTTTGGACTCCACCAATCCACAGTCAGACAGACGGTGTACAAATGGAGGAAATTGAAGACAATTGTTACCCTCTACAGGAGTGGTTGACCAACAAAGATCACTCCAAGAGCAAGATGTGTAAAAGTCCATGAGGTCAGGAACCCAGGGTAACTTCTAAGCAACTAAAGGCCTCTCTCACATTGGCTAATGTTAATGTTCATGAGTCCACCATCAGGAGAAGACACAACAACAATGATGTGCATGGAAGGGTTGCAAGGAGAAGGTCACTGCTGTCCAAAAAGAACACTGCTGCCCATCTGCAGTTTGCTAAAAATCATGGGGATAAGCCAAAAGGCTATTGGACAAATGTTTTGTAGATGGATGAGACCAAAATAGAATTTTTGGTTTAAATGAGAAGTGTTATGTTTGGAGAAACAAAAACACTGCATTCAAGCACGAGAACCTTATCCCATCTGTGAAATACGGTGGTGGTAGTATCATGATTTTGGCCTGTTTTGCTGCATCAGGACTGGGACGGCTTGCCAGCACTGATGGAACAATGATTTGTGAATTATATAAGGGAATTCCAAAGGTAAATATCAGGACATCTGTATGGCATCTGAATCTCAAGAGAAAGTGGGTCAAGAAAGGCAGCAAGACAACAACCCTAAGCACATAAGTCGTTCTACCAAAGAACGGTTAAAGAAGAATAAAGTTACTGTTTTGAAATGGCCAAATCAAAGGTCCTGACCTTAATCCAATAGAAATGTTGTAGAAGGACCTGAAGCAAACAGTTCATGTGAGGAAACCCACCAACAGCTCAGAACTGTTCTATACTGAGGAACGGGCTAAAATTCCTTCAAGCCAGTGTGCAGGACTGATCAACATTTACCGTAAACATTTAGTTGTAGTTATTGCTGTACAAGGAGGTCCAAGCAAAGGTTCACATACTTTTGCTACTCATAAATATATAATATTGGATAATTTTCCCTCAATAAACAAATGACCAAGTATAATATTTTTTGTCTCATTTGTTCAATTGGGTTCTCTTCATCTACTTTTAAGACATGTGAAAATCTGATGCTTTAGGTCATATTTATGCAGAAATATAGAACGTTCTAAAGGGTTCAAAAACTTTCAAGCAGCACTGAATATGTACATGTGTAAAAGAACATTTTGTATCAGACCACCCAATTTGTGGGCGAGCAAAAATATTGGACCATATGACTTGCTTTCTCAATGCAATCAAACCTCACTGGAAGCAGACTGAGAAATCCTCACTCGGATGCTCTTGGACACTCTTTGTTCTGGTCCACACCCAAGTGTGTTTGCTTTTTGTTCTCATCTGCCTAAATGAACTACACTGTGGGGGAAAGCGTACCAGGGTTCAATTCAAATGGACCAAACACTGTATATGTGAAAGCACCCTTAAATGTAGAGAAAGTCCAAAGTTAATAGTTAACAGTTCCTATTCAAATAACGTTCTCTGCACCATATGTTTCAGCAGTCTGACAGTAATTTGCAGTAGATAGCTTTTCCGACTGGTTTATTACTTCAGAGTTTGTCTCCTCAAACAAGCTTAGGAAGACTACCGTTCCTCCTTGGATTAAGAACCTATTCATATTCATAGGATAATGTCTGTCATGTCTTCATTACCAGCCTGTACAAATTCCGAAGACACTCTGCAGTCGTCAGTATCCTCCAGACAGCTTTTAGGTGTTCTGTGATTATTATTCTAAGCAGCATATTAAGGGTAACCGGAGATGAAAGCTGAAGTGTGTGTGTGTGTGTGTGTGTGTGTGTGTGTGTGTGTGTGTGTGTGTGTGTGTGTGTGTGTGTTTGCGCTGAACCAAGGCTTATATTATTAATGATTTGAATAGCCAATTAATCCAGTGTCAATAATAATGCTTTATATCACTGACCTGATGTGTATCATGAGTTACCATCTGGGACAGGATTCATGGACACCTATTTGACAGAAACCTGCTGCTCCTGTTGTTTATTGTTAAAGGTTGATTAGGCAGATCCGCACAGAAGGGATTTTCAGATTATGGAAATAGAATGCTTCATCATTTGAAATGGATGGGAAATGCTAAACGATGCAGAGCAGTGCAGTGCTCTATAACATGTTCAAAACAACTTCAAATCGTCAATACCATGTCTTAAAGATATAGTCAGAAATTTTTGGTAGACGTTACCTGAAACTACCTGTTTTGAAACTCAGATTCATAACACATGCATGCATGTACTTAAATGACAGGCAAGTAGAGGCACCTCACTGATCTTATTGGCTGAATTTTTTTTTTAAATTCTCACATTTACATATAATGGGAAGCCACAGAGACTCACCGGAGCCTCGGTAGAACCCCCATTTGATCTAAGAACAGACTCAATTCTTCATGGCATGAATTTCATAAGATGTTGGAAAGATTCCTTTGAGATTCTGGTTGACATTTAATTGCTGCATATAATAATATAATTGCTGCAGATTTGTCCGGTGCACATCCACGCTGCAAATCTCCCAACGGTATGCTGCTGGATTCAGATCTGATGACAGGAGACGCCATTGAAGTACACGTTTAGTTTTTGTGACATGGTGCACTATCATGCTGAAGGTAGCCATTCTAAGATGGGTAAATTGTGGTCATAAAGGGATGCAGATGGTCAGTAATACTGCTCAAGCTATGGCATTTTCCATCAACAAGGCATTTCCACTTGCAGAGCCACTGCTCACTGGATGTTTTTTTTTAATTTTTCACACCATTCTCTGTAAACTCTAGAGACTGCTGTGCGTGAAACTCCCAGGAGATCAGCAGTTTCTGAAATGCTCACATCAGCCTGTCTGGCACCAACAACCACGCCACACTCAAAGTCACTGAGATCACATTTTCTCTCCATTCCACTTAATTAAAGTTTTGACATTAACTGAAGCTCTTGGCCTGTATCTGCATGATTTTTTTGCGGGTACAAGATTGGCTGATTGGATAATTGCATGAATAAGCGGGTATACAGATGTTCCTAATGATGTGGCTGGTGAGTGTAGTGTTTTGAAGTAAAAGTGACTAAGCCCGCAGACATGTGATGCACTTTATTGAAGATGAACAAAAAGCAAGACAAATATGTAGCCTTTGCCCCAAAACAAGTCTAGTTTCATTAAACAACAAGTCACAAAAAGGTTAGGTCAACACCCAAGACAATGACTAAACAATGCATATTTGTAAGCATCTCTGAAACATTTGAGCTCTTTAATATGTGTGAGACATAGACATTGCATGTTATGACTGGACTTTGGCAGCAGGACACAACCCATGACCTAATCGCATGTTTGCAATTCCACACCATTCTAAAAATAGAGTGATGTCAATTAACACCTCTGTTATGAAGAACAATTGGATGTACAGTAACACTAACAACAAGCTTTATAAATGATACTAGTGTTGCACTATTAGTCACACATTTAGCCAAATCTCACCTTTGGTTTCTGCAAACGTAATTAATTACAAAACGAACACTGAATTGAATATTTAAGAACAAGATTCAGAATCATGTGATCACAAATAGAACTACTGACTTGAAATAATCACAAAATAAATCTGACTCTGAAATATATATGAAAGTTTTACCTCTAAAAATTAGAAAGCTAAAAACATTAGCGTATGTCACCAAATGTTGTCAGTTCTATATTTAGTAAAAATCTCTAATTAATGTATTGTATCTGACACGACTACCTGCTGCATCACAAGAATACAGTAATTATAAACACAAATACTAACTAAATATTTTTTTCCCTGGCAAACTTCACAATGTTGCTTCTATGAGTGCAACTATATAATAAAATTAGGAATGTGCCAATAATCAGTTATATGATACACTATATGGGCAAAAATTTGTGGTCACCTGCTCATCCTTAAAACCATGGTCATTAATATGAGCTGGTCTCCCCATTTGCTGCGGTAACAGATCTACTGTATATGTAATGTTTTATGAACACAAAATAGAATAAGGCACACATATTACATGAATCTGGGGTTATAAATATTAATAATATTAATAGTATAGTATGTTGGATGGATGTGAAATGTCTGAAAAAAAATCCTTCACAGGCTGTAGAGTTCCTACAACTGTGTGGTTAATTGCATGGAACAACAGCCTTACTGGCAAAACTAACTTAAAATGAGCCTATATTAAAAATAGTATCTTAATCCCGTTCTTACAACAGTGCAGTGTGGATGGATAAAAATTCTGCTTTGCATGGGTGTGCTAATTATATCTGATGGATTAATGCTACTTCCTCACTCAAACTTCAATCAAAGCAGATACGTATAGAGCCAGGAGGGCAAATTGATTTTTTACTATATGCATAATTGTATTATTTCCATGATAAGGCTGACATTTACATATATTACTTGGCAGTGTTTGTGCTGTCAATATAAAGGCTGTCCCATTTAGAAAGCAGGAATAAGGAAAATACTAGTCTTTATACTGGACAACATGAAACACAACGTGGAACGTGGAGTATCACATGTCCTTTTCAGAGAACCCAGTCCCACAAATCTGTTCATGAACATTTGTCTAGATAATATTCTGAAATGTCTTAAATATAATATCAGAAATGTCTTTCTACGTTACAGGAAGTATCATTTGGTCATAAATGTGCAATATTTATCTGTTGGTATTAAAACAGCTCGATCTAGCAACCTAAAGTTTCTCATGTTTGTCTGCAAAAACCCTTAAGGATATATAGTGCTGTTAAAAGGTATTTGCTTTCTTGTTTTTGTGTATATCTCATACAAAATTGCTTCAGAAATTAAAACAAAATCTGAGATAAAACAATGGCAACCTGAGTAAACACAAAATCCAGTTTTTAAATGATAATGTTATTTCTTGAAGCAAAAACATTATCCAATACTAACTGGGCCTGTGTGAAAATGTATTTGCCGCCGTAGTTACTAATTCCCCAAATCTATTAAACTGTATTCATAATGGGGTTCAGCTGCACTAGACACAATCAGGCCTGATTACTGCAAACCCTGTTCAATCAAATCAACACTTAAATAGAACTTTTTCAACAATATGAAGTTGGTTAAAAGGTCTTATCCAGTAACACACTATGCCAAAGTTGAAAGAAATTCCAGAAATTACGAAAAAGAAGGTGGTTGAAATACATCAGTCTGGGAAGGGTTACAAAGATATTTCAAAGGCTCTGGGATTCCAAAGAACCAGAGTGAGAGACATTATATCCAAATGGAAAAACTCGGCACAGTAGTGAACCTTGCCAGAAGTGACCGACCTTCCAAAATTCCTCCACGAGCACAGCAACGGCTCATCTAGCAAGTCACAAAAGAGCCAAAGACAACATCAAAGGACCTACAGGCCTCTCTTGCATCAATAATGGCCACTGTTCATGACTCCACTATCAGAAAGACTCTGGGCAAAAATGGTTTCCATGGAACGGTGGCGAGGTGAAAACCACTGCTAACCCAGAACAACATTAAGGCTCGTCTGAATTTTGCCAAAACATACCTTGATGATCCTCAAACCTTTTTGGACAATGTTCTTTGAATTGATGAGTCGAAAGTGGAACTGCTTGCAAGACAGGGGTCCCGTTACATCTGGCATAAACCAAACACAGAATTCCACAAAAAGTCCAACGGTCAAGCATGGTGGTGGAAGTGTGATGGTGTGGGCCTAGTCCTAGTCCTACAATTAAGTGAAAGTCTGATCTCCAGTTTTCGGAAGTGATTGGTTGCAGTTACTTTTGCTAAAGGTGGTACAACCAGATTTTAAGTTTAAGGGGGCAATTAGTTTTTCACATTGGTGATAACTTTTATTGCTTCAATAAAAAAACAAAAACAAATAAAAAACAGTGTGTTTACTCAGGCTGCCTTTCATTTGACAATCTAAAACTGTTTAGTATGAGATATACATAAAAACAGAAGAAACACTGCATGTAGAAACTTACAAGAGGGTTTCTTGTTCAGAAAAAGTTCTAAGTAGAACCCCTTTTAGTCACCATCCAAAGAAAGCTTCAGGAACCATATTTTCTAAGACTGTAGCTTCCATTATTAGAGAGAAACTATCTCATATACTTTGTTGAAAGACAAATGCTTTAATCTAAATTATTTAAAGTTACCCGATGACAGACAATTTCTCATGTAAATGCTGCTGCTGTAATATAATATTCGCAGAAAAGCTTGATATTCAGTAGTGATGACAACACTGTGGCTCGGTTTGTTATAAATGGAAGAAAAGCTGACAGACATTTGGCTTTCTGCTGTGTTGTGCTGTGTTGGACATGAATTAACCAGCTGAGAGAGAATCGCTTTAAGGAAAAAGCTGCCATGCTTAATAACACCACTCTGAAAATAAGGAGACCTGAAGTGTTCACCAGCTTGTGTCCTCTGTGTTAGTTCAATGCCTCTTTTGAAGACTCTGATACTTAATTCTACATACATTTTATGACATTTGTCAGACACCCTTATCCAGAGCAATTACATATATCGCATCTATATGTCTGAGCAGTTGAGGGTTAAGGGCCTTGCTCAAGGGCCCAACAGCGGCAACGCTGGGGTTTGAACCCACCGCAATCTGATCAGTAGCCCAATGTCTTAACCACTGAGCTACCACTGCATACAACTAAAACTTCCACTACAAACAGCGAGTCATTGAGCTGCGCGATTTCGGGATTTAAAAAATGGGCTCTCTCACGCTGTAACTATCACTTAGAAAATGCAAATTTGTTGCCTTCATGTAGTCTCCATCCTTATGTTGCAATAAAAAATTTGCCCAAAAGGAAATTAGTTTGTTACACTCCTCAAAAGGCACACTAGCTAATTCATTCCACTTAATGCATTATCTCTAAAATTGTACAAACAGATTTACTAAATGTGTAGTAGGATTTCTCTCATGACATGTTTATGAACTGTAATAAGACTTTAGATGTGACTAATCTGAATTCCCATATCTATACAGTGAGTGAAGGTAAGTATTTGGATACTTTTTTTTATTGAATATACTTCCAGAGCGTGTATCCACTTCAAATTTACACACAATATCTTTTGACTTTGTACTTATAAATACTAACAAGAACGTATGTATTCATACGCACAAGCAAAGCTATGTTTAAAAAATGAAACTGAAGAATGAAATGAAAAGCTATTGTTGGCAATTACAGCGCTACGACGCCTACTGTATTGTAATTAGGTTTTTGCAGCAATGTGGTTACATTTTTGCCCATTCCTGTTAGCAAATCATCTTTAGTTCCCTCTGATGGATCAGTAACTTCTAAATCCTCCATAAATAAAGTCAGCATCACAAAGGTTTTTCCAATCGAGTGTTGTTTAATAATGTTGTCCCCGAGGAAGCTCCTTCACTTTCACCATGATTACTACTTGTTACATGGAATCTTCCCAACCAATGGCAACGTCTTTATAATAATACCTAGTGCACTTTGCCTGAGAACTTTTTTGCAGCATTTCTATCTACAACCTGATTTATTTGTATGTAACATTTATGCGTGCGTGCACACACACACACACACACACACACACACACACACACACACACACACACACACTCATATAGAATAACTACAAAGTCAAAAGACAGCATGTGTGTAAATTTGAAGTTTATATATTCACTGGAATTATATTAAATAACAAAAAGAAAGTGTCAAAAATGCTTTGAGATCTCCCCTAACTGTATATTTAATCATAAAGTCTTAAATTTTAAATAAATTGTAGATTAACTTCTCACTCTGATTTTAGACTGTACTAAAATATTAGACAGAAAACATGATATGAACATCCCTATAGGATGTAACCGAACCGAGTATTAAATGGTAATATTTCTGAACATTTATGTGTTACTTTATGTAACATCAATACCATTTGGTCATAGCTTCACAGCCAAATAATATTTATTTTTTTAATGAATCAAAAAAAATGATATATTAGCTAGGGCTGGGCAATATGACAATATTATATCAACACTGTGGTAAATTACATCAGTATTCTTCATATCAATGACAAACTGATTTTAAAAGCAGCTGATAAGATATTAATTTTGTACTGAATCTTTAAGATAGCTAAATAGTACAATTTTGTACATTTCTTTTATTCCTTTTCCTTGTTAAATCATTTCTTATTGTAGGTGTTAGATAAAAGTATTATTTCCACAGTTATTTTGCAGCACTACTGCTTTGTGAGCAAACCTACTGTATATAATGTACTTATTATGCATCATAGAAATGTTTTCATGTACTTTGAATAAAAGTCCTATTGCCCATCCCTAATATTAACTAAGATTGTAGGAGTGGAGGTTAAAATGTTTTCGTCAAAGGAAAATAGATTTTAATAGATCTGGAACACTTTCCAGAAATGTTCCCATTATATAAAAACATGATTAATGTTTGCAGTTACAGTTTGTAGTCTTGATGAAATTCAATAAGAGAATAGAACTGACTAATCCAATTCCATAACCATACATCTCCACTGTCCATAGATTTTAAAATGTTTACAAAAAGTTTGAAGTTTAGACTTAAATTGAACTGTTCAACTAAAAAAAAAAAAACTTGATCTTGCCTTGTTCAAGATAAGAAGTGAATTCAGGTAAATATTCTCCGACCTGCTAGTTTTCAGATATCATCTGGCAACCTTCAATTCTACGACTACCATTATACAGAAACTATAGCACACACACACAGTCCAATGTGTTGCTGTTTCCTTCGACACTGGATTTCTCAGTATGATGACTGATCTTCACTGGAAAGTAAACAATAGATGAAACTGTTGAAAATATTGATACTTTTAAAAGCCACTCTATCTGATCTTGCAATTCCCCTGTGACTTCCTGTAACTTTTCACAGGAACTTTTTCTTCACATCTTCAAAATAGGTGTAAAAATGCAACGTTTGTCTCTTATTTGGTGTCCTTTCATCCATCCTGGCTTACACGTACAGTGCCGTATATGCAGCGTTGAAGTTTTACATTACACCTTCACAAGACAGTGGAAATATTTAACATGAGTTTACTGCCCACTGTATTTCCATCCTTAGAGCAAACTTTCTCACCAGTATCTCCAGACAAGCTACATTCATTATGTATTTTCCTCGAATGGCCTGCACAAAGCCCTGACCTCAACCCAACTGAACACCTTTGGGATGAACTTTAATGCTGACAGCACCGCAGGCCTCCTCACCCAACATCAGTGCCTGCCTCACTAATGCTTATGTGGCTGAACGAACACAAATCCCCACATCCACACTCCAAAATCTAGTGGAAAGCTTTGCCAGCAGAGTAGAGGTTATTATAACAGCAAAGGGAGGACCAAATCTGGAACTGGATGTTCAACAAGCACATATGGGTGTCATGGGTCAGGTGTCCACAAATTGTTGGCCATAAAGGTCAGTGGTAGCGCAGTGGTTAAGACATCTAACTACTGATTAGAAGGTCATGAGCTCAAATCCCAGCACCACAAACCTGCCACTGCTGAGCCCTTGAGCAAGGCCCTTAACCCTCAAATGCTCACTTGTATAAAATGAGATAAAATGTAAGTTGCTCTGGATAAGGCCGTCTGCAAAAATGCCATAAATATAGTGTACTGTATACTCCTGAAAAGCTTGACGTGCATGAAACAGTTTTATATTTTTTATACTTTTTGTAAGGAATAATGAAGGAAATGCAATTAAGTAGGTAATTTGAGATAACGCTCAGGTCTACAGGAATTCTCATAAACTGATGTACCTCATCTTCCTGAAGAGTTTAGCTCCATCTCAGGACAATCGGACAGACTGATGCTGTGGCTCAGATGTGTGTGTTTGAGGTTGAACTTGGGTTATCCTGGGTTTGAAAAAAAGACACACCATTTGAACCTGAGCACGTGCAGAAGTGCATCTCATGATGCAAAATCAGCACTGAGAAGCAAAAAAAAAAAAAAAAAAAAAACCAGCAGCCCCTTTAACTCAAGGCATTAGAGTCAAGTCTTTGTTTGCACTAAGCACAATTCTTCAAAACAAACCAACAAGAGAATCACTGGAGAAAACACTCTTACGCACGTGCGCCAAAGCCGCACACACGCACGGTCAGCTGGCCACCGAGATTCCCGCAACGCAAACTGAGCATACTGCGGTGCAGCTTTAAATCCCCGCGTCTTACCTTCGTCGTGCGCTTTCTGCAGGCAAAAAGTCAGATTTCTCCTCCAGCTCGGCATGGCAGCGCGTGGTAATGACAACAACGGAAGCAGAAGGCGATAAACGTCAGCTGTCGGTGAAAAGTAGGCTACAATCCTCTCCGAGACCAAACCGAACAGAAGGCAGGAGAGGTTTCCGCTGGCGGTAGAAAGTGGGGAGAAAAAGCCGCGCGCGCTCAACACTCGAAGCTGGCTCAACCTGCGTAATGTCACCGCGCGCTCGGGAAAAGTGTGCCAATCCCTGTGCGCCCTGTAGGTCCGAGAGGCCACGGAGCTCAATCTGAATCTCAAATGGTTTCCTAATGATATATAGTACACTACAAAGAGGGCAAAAGCTATTAACTTTTAGTGCACTTCGTAGGGAGAAGGGAGTAATTGGGGATGCATCCCATTATGCATCGCTCTTTTGTCGCTCGAAGTCGTTTCCTGTGATATGTCCCTGCAACGTGTGATTATTTCTTCTTCTTCTTGTGAGGGTGAAATGACTTTACAGTCAACTTCAGAATTATTGCCACTTTACATTCATATTACACGTGCAACTGTTAATATTTCAACTACAAACCTTGAAATATTTGGAGACAATATTCAGTTTTATTTCAGCATAATTCAAAAAGAAATGTTTTCCAAAAATAGTGCATTTTGTCTGTTTTTTTTTTTTTCTTCAAAATGATCTGCACCCCTACAATTAATAATTGGTAAAGTCTCCTTAGGTTTGTGAATGTGAAGTGCTCTCTTCAATTCCGACCTCAGTAGGGTTCAAATCTGAAATGGTCAATGCAGTAAAATATGTATTTTGTCGAAGGTTGCGAGTTAAATTATTCGGGCACTTAGTTTTCATGATACCTGATACCCCAATCTGCACAGAATCCCCAGAGCATCAAAATGCATCAGTATTCACTGACATATTACAGAGTGGTTGGGGCTGTTTTCTTCTCTTTAATCATGTAGAAGTTGAGCATGAACAAAAATCTGAGCCAGGGCGAGTTCTGAACATTTGAGGGCTATAAACTACAACATACTCAGGGGTCAAAACGGTTTAATAGACAATAAAATAAATACATTAAAACAACTGAACAATAACTATACACACAAGGAATTAAAAGATGGATTTGTCTTAAAATATACCTGTATAACTTTCCTTTCATGATGCCCCAATTGTAGGTGATTGACATTTCGATCACCAGAGAAGTGACATAGCTAGTAATAACGAGTTAGCAACTTAATGTGTTAACCTAACACTTCTTACTCTAGATATCAGCTAGCTAGTTAGCCACAAATAATTTCCATTTCAATTAAATGAACACAGGAAAGCAGACAAATTATCCATCAATCCATTTTCCGTACTGCTTATCATACACACAGTCACAGGAGAACCTGGAGCCTATCCCAGGGGACTCGGAGCACAAGGCGGGGGGCACCCTGGACGGAGTGTCAACCCATTGCAGGGCACAATTCACTCACTATGGACAATTTGGAAATGTCAATCAGCCTACAATGCATGTCTTTGGACTGGGGGAGGAAACTGGAGTACCCGGAGGAAACCCCCGAAGCACATAGAGAACATGCAAACCCCACGCACACACGGCAGAGGTGAGAGTCAAACCCCAACCCTGGAGGGGAAAGTCAAAACCCGCCGTGCCCCCACACAACTTATTGTTAAGTGCGTGGTGACTAATAGTTAGTTTTGAAGCTCAACAACTCCAACAAACAGCTAAACTGTACGAATCTGAAATTGGGATTTTTTTTCCTGGCACCAATATAGTTAAAGTTTGGTATATTTAACTGCTTATTTTTTTCTCCTGAATATCTATAAGATGACTTCAGCAACCTTCTGTGACTTGTGCGTTGAAAGTTGTTTGGTTTTTGTGATGGATGATGAGCAGATTTGTGTAGCTTCCATTTTTGTCAAACATAGCAAAGATACTCTCTCAGGATTAGGAGCAATGTAATAACATTTGAGGGTGGTGTGTGTCCCATTTGGGCAGATTTGGGAGTAGCTGCAGGACATACACCACAAAAAGCTACAGGGAATTTGTTTTTAAACTTGTAGCACACTCTAGGGTCACTGGGGGTTCAAGTTGATGTACTGCCGAGGAGGCAAACTGTGGTGCTGAATGTGCAGGGATCTAGTATAGTTTGGTGATTTTCTACTGGGCTATATCTCATTGCTTGTTCATTGCATGATGGAAAACTCTGCTGCTGTGGATGGTCCCACATGAATAGCCTAAAGTCTTGGACTTCCCAAAAACAGTTAATGCTGAAGACTCACTCTTGCTTCAGTGCAAAGTCACCTCTATATACTTTAGATTTGTCCTGACGAACTGCTGCCGTAATCGTGAATGTACTCATGTGCTTTGCTCATAGTGAAGATCCTTGCGAGGTTTCTTCCCCACGTCATCTCAGGGAATTTTTCCGTGCCATTGTCTTGCTCATTAGGGATCTAAATCTATATTCTTATTTCTGTTAAACAGCTTTGTGAAAATATCTATTGTTAAATGAGCTATACAAATGAAATTGATTTGCATTTCTGATGCAAGTTTGTCTGTCTGGAACGAATCTGTGGGTTCCTCCTTGTTGCTCACTCTGCAGGCCGGGCATGAAGGACGCAACCACAAAAACTGATGTGTTGAATTACGTGTTTTAATGCAGGAAATTCACCAACCTGCACTGGACTTCCACATAAACTCCTGCTCTAGGGAAATGCATCACTCAACACCATAATAAAAACACTGAGTGAAAAGCATGGCATGCTGGTGATTGGTGTTACAAATGCTTTCACCTGTTGTTCAAAACACATGACCAGTGCTCAAGGGGATAATCGGCATTTTCCGAACAGTCTTTAAGCTTTGAACGTGATTAGGTCTGTGACTTGTACAAAAAAGGCAACCCTGCCTGTGTAGGAGCAGATAAAATTAGAAAAATTAACTAGGCTGTTATTTAAACCACTTTTTACTTTTCAAGATCCTTCAGCTACAGCAGTTTGTGCGTTTCAATTTTTTTTTTAAATGGAGGTTACACTGAAAAAAAAATTGTCGCATTTAAAAAAAAATCAAAATTAAAGTGTATAATTACATATAAAAGTTTATTTATTAATCCAGTGGCACTGTGAGTGAATTTCAAACAAAATATCATTAGCCATTCCACTTACTATATTAAATACAAGATTTGGATTTTGAATCTTCAGATCATCAATCACAACGCTTATTAAATCTACTTTCAAAGGACGCATCAGAAAATCCTGAATCTCAAACATGGCTGCGAGCAATCAATCGTAGTGAACATATTACCTTTGAAAAACTTTTGAAGGACTTCAGAAATTGACTGAAATGTAGTTCAAACTGTTCTGGCCATCTGGATTTACTGGTTGTTGGGGGAATGACAGGTCATTGGTTTAAGAAAGTCTCTGAGGCTTAATGAGCTTGTCTGTCTGTGTGAACCCAACTACACTAGGTTCCGTCTCACTGCTCGTTCTGCTGGCCGTCTGTGATGGAGGTCACGGCCCCTTGGCCTTTATTCACATCGCTAATGCAAGCCCACTGTCCGCCCACAGACTCCTTCCACAGGGTCACCTGGGAAAGAAAGACGACAAACATCATCAGCCTAAAGGTCACCTTATCAGTCAAAATAATGTGCTTTGATTATAAAGTACTCTTCTACAATATGCGGGTTCATATTCTGTTTAAGCCATGAAGACAGAATCATATTTTCAGGCTTCTGGTTACACGAATATGCTTGTTGACCAAATACCAAACAAGATACACTCATGAAATTGTTAACAATACATGTTAGACAATAAATTATGATTGTCAAATGGTAGCACTTTTTCACCCAAGAATGACACTATTCAAAAACTGCTGTTCTGATCAAGAAAGAAAGAAAGAAAGAAAAAACAACAACAGAGCTAACTTTGAATGCCTCAAAGTTTTTTGGCAACCTATAAGCACGAGACTTAACACCAACAAAACACCAAAAGCAGCTACGGCTACATCTACATTAAGCCGGACAGATCCGGATAAAATGCTCTCTGCCTACATTGGCATTTTCAAACGTTTTCCATAAACTGCACTGAAACGTCTGAAAAAGCTTACATCCCTATACTGTACATGCGTAAAAACGTAAGAAGTTTTGACCTGCATCATTACCGTCAGGCGTTTATTTAAAAATACAATCTGAAAGCTGTACAAAGAGACATGCACCTTTAACAATGCTATCAAACTGGATAGCAGGCACAACAACCACTGTGCAACATCATCCACCATCTTGTTTGTTTTGAGATGAATGGGTCACAGGACTGTCACACGACGAGAAATACATCTTCGTTTTTGAATTTATCCACTTTCTCAGTCCACATTACAACACGACATTTATCCCAAATTTATCCACTTCAGAGAGTGTTTTAGGAAAAAAGCAAAGTTTTCGTTGGACAAAAACACTGTCTCAGGGTGGACGGAAGGCCAAAGGGTTGATAAAAAGATGTGTTTTCAAATCGATCCAGATAAATGTAGACATACCCTAAGCATCAAGATTTTGGACCAATCATCTGGTTTTAATAAACAGACCACTGCAATTTCCTAAACTTAAATATGTCACATACAATGCTGCGCAAAAATCTTAAGCATCCTAAATCTTTCAGATAAATTTTGTCTGAGATGTGTGTTATTCTGTATGTGTATAACTCAGACTTCAGAACATCCGAGTACGCCTTAACGCTCGGTCTGAGTGCACCAAACATCATGATTAGGCAGACATACTTCACTACCTCCGCTGCTTTGCTCACATCTGTTGCTCTTCAGGAACCGGGGCTATGTTAATTAGCAGTAAACCCCATTCAGAAAAAGCATATTTGGTGCAAAACAGAAGATGGCTATAAACTAAAAACCTTTTTAAGGTGCTGAATATGAACATCTGTTTCTTTCTTTCTTGAGCTAAAAATATAAAACCACTTCTGAGAAAAGTCTGACCAGATGTGCACAAAATTTACTAAATGAAATAATGCAGAAACTATTACTTAGAGGAGTAATTTCTTACACTAACCTCATCTTAAAATCACATTAGTAATGTTTGTAATATACCAATGGACTGGGACTTTTCTCCCAGTTACTGACAGCCAGGAAATGTCACATGCTTGTGTAATAACTAGATTAGATCACATTAACGTCCTCGTGTGGCCGACTCAAGAACAGCATCTCTAACCAACAGAATGAAGCTGCCAGAATCCAGATACATACCAGAATAAAAGATCACACCTTTAATTTCCTCACAGGCTTCCTGATCATTTTAAAACTGATTTTAAGATTATATTATTAATTCTAAAGGACTGCCCCAGACTACACTCCATAAAATAGTTTGATGCTTTCTTGATTTCAGGTCATCAAACAAAGATCCAGACTAATGTTTGCACCCCCCACTTCCATACTGTAGTTAATTACATTTTTATTCAAGCCTGTTTGTATTTTCTTGAACTGTTTTTTTTTTTAATATTTAAATATTTTATTGTATCCCTGTAAAGAAATTTTAATTTGTGTTTTTTAAAATACAATAATAGCAATTATATAATAATAATAATAATAATAATAATAATATTGTTGTTGCTGTTAATAATAATGTCCCAAAAGTCTCCACACATTGAGGAAATTAACACTTTTTAGCACAGTGTATTCCAAAAAAAGTTATACTTTGTGATATTTGTGATACTAAAATGTGATATTTTTTCATAGCCTATATAAATGCCTTTGACACTGAAATCATTCTCATGGCTGGATCAGGAAGCTGTTGCAAAGTTGCTACGGACTTGAACAGAAAACACTGCAAGCACATCACACACACGACACTGTCGCCAAACTTATTAACAGATTCAAAAAGACTGGAAGTGCAGAGGACCAACCTAGAAGTGGAAGTCCACGAACATCCACTGACGAAGGCACAACCGACGTGGTGCTGACAAACATAGTCCCCTATATATGGAGACTTTTGGGACACCCTCTAATATTTAATGCATTACAAACATCTGAATGAAATGTTTACCAAATTGCCTGGAACTTATCAGCGAGGACCTCTCGCTGAAAGAGCAGAGTTATTCATGAGCTATCATCTAAATGAAATCAGCCGGAGGCGATCTGACAGCCTCCTCGGGTAAAATAAATGTAGTCATTAACCCCTGTACCTTAAAGTATCAGAATTGAGAGTTACTATACAAAACAAAACAGGTTTATGCAAAAAAAAAGAAATATCTTCATTAAATACAGGTGTGCAACAATTATTGGCACCCTTTTAGTCAATACCTCCCTTTGCCAAGATAACAGTTCTGAGTCTCCTATATTGCCTGATGAGGTTGGAGAATACATGGCAAGGGATCTGAGACCATTCCTCCATACAGAATCTCTCAAGATCCTTCACATTTTGAGGTGCATGTCGGTGGACTCTTCTCTTCAGTTCACCCTGCAGGTTTTCTATGGGTTTCAAGTCAGTGGACTGGGATGGCCATGGCAGGACCTTGATTTTGTGATCAGTAAACCATTTTTGTGTTGATTTTGATGTATGTTTTGGATCATTGTCCTGCTGGAAGATCCAACCACAGCCCATTTTAAGCTTTCTGGCAGAGGCAGTCAGGTTTTCATTTAATATCTGTTGATATTTGATAGAGTCCATGATGCCATGCATCTTAAGTTCCAGGTCCTCTAGCAGAAAAACAGCCCCAAAACATTAAAGAGCCACCACCATATTTAACTTCGGATATGAGGAACTTTTCCATATGGCTTTTCCATTCTCCAGCTGTGATCCTTGGAGATTTTTTTGGCCACTCGAACCATCCTCTTCACAGTGCATTGAGACAATATAGAAATACATCCAATTACAGGTTGATTCAGAACATTTCCAGTTGACTGGAACTTCTTAATTATTGCCCTGATGGTGGAAATGGACATTTTCAATGCTTGTGCTATTTTCTTATAGCCACTTCCCATTTTGTGAAGCTCAACAACCTTTAGCTGCACATCACAGCTATATTCCTTGGTCTAACCCACTGTTATGAATGACTCAGGGAATTTGCCCCATGTGTTACCTCATATTTATACCCCTGCGAAACAGGAAGTCAAGCTTGAACAATTTCCTGTTCCTAGTCATCCAGGTGTACTAAAAAATTTGTAAAATATCAATGGGAATATACTTCAAATATATTTTTCTCATATGAATTTATAGGGGTGACAATAATTGTTGCACAACTATATTTATCAAATATATTTTATATAAACCTGTGTTGTGTTTGCAATTGTTTGATATCCATGACAGAAGAGCATTTTTGTGAATGTTTTTTACAAAATATGAAAAGGTTAAACAATAAATACAACTTTTCACAGCCTTTTCTGCTCATATTTACCAAAGGTGCTAATATTAGTGTAGGGCAGTATAAATGGCTGTTAACTTTTTTCCCCTTAAACTTGTTTTTAAATACAATCAAGCAATACTGTTACTCAGCTCTCAATCATATAAATGACCTTGCTTCCTTCTTTCTACGACAAAGGAGTAAGGAATAAAACATGACGGGAGTGCTGTTATACGAAAGATAATCAACAGTGGGTGGTGTAATACAGCCTGATGTAAATCAGAGTTAGTGTTATATTGATTATTTTCCTGTAACAGCACATCCCAAGTGTTTCCTTTCTCTTATGTTACAATTGATCACCTACTGCATTGACATTTTTTAGTTATATTTAATGTTTAGGAATGTCTGTGAGACCAGTTTCTGTCATTCCCTCCCCAGCCTCTCATGAAGTTTTCTCTCATGAAAACTTGTTACTGAGAAACATCATCTGCCCTGAAGACTCTCATGTGGCAGAAAATGTATTGTTTGATACTGTAGTAGAGGTCGACCGACCAATCGGCTTTGACTATTAATCGGCACTGATAACCAATTGATCCAGAAATCGGTTATCAGCAAAAATCCACACAGTTTCTCCCGGATGCGTCCGTCCACGGAGTGGCTGAAAAAGGGTATGTTGTTATTATACAGTATGAGAGTGGCCTCTCTAGAGGCGAAATAAAAACTACCACTGACAAATTTTGTGTTTCTTGAAGTGTTTTTTTTTTTCATTTTGGAAGTCTCTATTTTTATTTATGTTGCCTTTTGGTCCAAGTTTGGATGTATATATTTTATTTACTTTAATATTTATCAATAGCGTTAATTAATAATTGAAAAATATATATTTTTTTAAAAAGTATAGTACATTTTCATGATACATTCAGTACTGCTTATTTTTTAAATAATGTTCAGAAATATTTTACTTCGAGTGCTGTGTATTCATTCAGTATCAATTTTAAAAACTATCGGTTGATTAACCTGTTATCGGCAGGTACCGACCAACTTAGTTATTGGTATCGGAAAAATCAGTCGACCTCTACACAGTATACACCTTCCACAACCGTTTATATTTATATTTTTTATATCTATATATCTATATATCTATCTATATATCTATATATATATATATATATATATATATATATATATATATAAAAATGCTTGAACACACTTTTAATTTGTTTATCATAAAGCTTAGACCTTAGATAGGCGCATCTACCATATAAGTCTCTGTGTATTAGCTCTTACTACAGAAACGCTATTAGAACTAGGTCATTAATATAAACCTATGATTTGAATTGCACCTGACACTAGTCACAGCCACAGTAATTGAAAAATTACCAACGCCTTCTGACCAATCAGATTTGAATTTAACAGCACTGCATTTTAACTAACATTTTTAATGGGCCATCAAGCTTAATAAATACTTTAAACAAATCAAAAATAACCTACTCTGAATATTAATTGTTAAATACATTTTTAAATGCTGATGAAACTACATAAATGGCCTAGGGACATTCCTACATGTTTACTCTCATAAAGAATCTATAAATATTCATAAGGCATCACTCTTCGCATAGCCTTGAAAGAGAAAACATCTGTTCACCAAAGCGAGGGAACTGTTGACATACGAGAACGCATCAGCATTTACTGACATTGCTACTGTAGGACTAACGCATTAAACAGCCAGGTATACAGTAAATGGAGTTGGAGGCACAAGGAGGATTTCAGAATACATGTCTCATTTTTCACTGTCATGTTCTCAGTGATTTATTGTTATATTACTATCTACTGGCTTTGTTCCGAAGAGGCCATGTGGAGTCACAGTTTAGGTTGCAGCTCATCACAAGAAACGCTCATGTATAACTAACAGCAATTTAGTGTCTCCTTCTTTGACTCCTTTGCGATAAAATGTCTTTTCTACATGATAAGGAAACGTCTTTTCTACAAAGTACCACCAAGTCTGTATCTCTCTATTACACCGAGTAACATAACAAGAACCTACCTACATTTTGGCAAAATAAATTTGTTAAAAAAATCATAAAGTGTGTCACCTATTATTCTTTAGACGTCTACACACATGGACATGTACCTTGTTGTCTCCTCCGGACACGGCCAGGATGTTGCCCGTGATGGACCAGCTGACGTGCCAAACTACATCGTTGAATTTGTGCAGGAGTTTAGCGGTCCAGGTGTTTCCGGAGGGATCATCACATGTCCAGATGAATACGCGACCATCCTGCAGAGAGAACGAGAGAGCATTCCAGCTTATCAGTTCGCTAAATAAATATATTTATCAACACCTTCACACTTCTTTTAATACCCTGACATAGATTGCTTTTTTCACTTGCTTTAGGCTTTAACACTAATCCTATAATCCAGTCATTCATCGGTTATGTCTCTACCTGTTTTATCTCTTCTTGGCTTCATGGTCAGGGTCAATTCAACTTGTAGAAATATATATTTTTTTCATTATTTAGAATAGCATGAGAATGTATCAGCCTGTTAAAATCAGTTGTACAATGCAGGCAAGTCTTAGTAAGTTTGTCATTTGATGATTGTGATAACATCTCAATACTTGAAACTGTATAAGAACTTCATCCATCCCACTTGACTGCTAAATCATTGCAAAGAATATTCCTTTATTTTTTAGTCAACTTTCTTTAGGGCTGGCCGATATATCGACATCATATCGATATTGTGATAAATGATTATGCAATACACTTTTCTGAGATATCCTTTTGTATACTGATGTATTTTTTTTTTTTTTACGTTTTTAATCACTTAAAATTAAATGGTACTAAATGGATGCTGTTGATTTGATGTCATTTGTTTTAACTTAAATCTTCTTTGTGGGCATTAAAGAAAAGTCAAACTCGGTTTAACTGTTTATTTATTTATTATACTACTGTTTTGCTGACAGTTTGTTGGCTAAATTTTATATATTGTGATACGCATCGTGCATCATAGAAATGCTCTCAAGTATCGCTGTATGATATTTTTGTGATATTGCCCAACCCTACCTTTCTTACACACATGCTACTGACATGATACAATGATAAAATGCTACACTAGTCCTAAACTATAAATCTGAACATTTTAATAATGTAGGGTGATCAAGGCTTGGGGTCGCAGAAAATGTATAAATTCCATTTGGGATCACTTGTCCAAAAAGTTTTTGAACCCCAAGTTAGCATGTGTGTTGGGCTTAAAATAAATAAATAAACACAAATCTGAGCAAACCGGATAAAAATGCATTTTACAACGTGACTAAATGAAACTTTAAATACATGCTCAAACATTGGATTAACATTAACTTAGATTATGGAACAGTAATATATTTTAAACCTCTAGTACACACCACATTTGGGAGTGAGAATTTTACTATTAAGGTTTCATATGGTAAGAAAATGGAGGAATTACCTGAGAGCAGCTGGCAATTGTGCTGGTAGGTAGACCGATAGATGGAGCCCAGCCTACATCTCTCACCCAGTCACTGTGGGCCTCCAGCTTCTGGTCCTCCTTCCACTGACCATCCTCCTCTCTGTATCAACAGTTTGTTGAAGGTATATCTCAAATGGAGCATGTAGTAATACAAATGCAATATACTATTTTATCCATATGATGCAGTCCTACAGCTAGAAAACATCTGCAGCTTTAACTGTGCTCAAGTCAGGTTTGCTGCTGCATAAAAAGTAATCACAACAAGAAGCCAATTACTTACTTCCAAAGCTTGACCAAGTTGTCACAACCTCCAGAGACAAATCTCTTCACATAGTTGGGTTTCTGTCCTGTGGGCTGGTCTATGAGGCTGCCTGGAACAACAGCTGGAGCCCAGCTCACTGCATTGCAGCCAATCTGGCAGGAAAGACACAGAGAAATGTTGAACTCTCCTTTTGCCATAACAAGGAATAAAAAAAATTACCACTTGTACTCAGAATTATTAGCAAGTACTAAAGAACGAGCCAGAACAGTGTCACATATTTATGTAGGCCTGGGGATGAGATAAGTCTTCTAAACTGCATTTACAGTGTGGGCATTGTTGATCTTCTTGATGTCCCACTGCCCATCACCAGTGTAGGTCAGAATCGAGATGGCACCATCAGAGCTTCCGCAGGCCAGAATTAAACCGAAGTCATAGGGTCCCCAGCAAATAGAGTTCACTACAAGAGAGAAAATACATTTCAACACAATGCATCAATCCATTAACCTAACAGTCACTCGGTATACAGCACACATTAAATCTCATTTTAAATCTGTCTAATCAATACAAGGTACCCGAGGAGTTGTGGCCCGTGTACTTGTACATCTTATCCCACGTCCCGTTTTCTTCTTTCCAGATGATCACTTTTCTGTCGTAGGAGCACGAGGCCAGGATGTTGCCGTAGGTGGGATGTGCCCAAGCCACTTGCCACACTGGACCTTCATGTCTGCATGAGAGAATTACAAAATTCTTTGGTCAGATTAGGCATACACTTCTAGTTCCTGCTGGATGCCGTGAAATTTCAGAATAACAGAGGTGTTGGATTCTATCCTCAAGATTAGCCATGTTGTTGGGAGATCACTGGTTCAAACCCCAGCAATGCCACAGCCATCCGTTGCCGGGAGCCAAGGTAGAAAAACCAACTTGGGGTGTCTGTAAGCTCATGTATGCAGCAAAGAGGGTTTTTTTTTCAGGTTTTCAAGGTTTCTATGTAATGGGTACTGTCAAGCTGCACAAGCAGCTCCCATTCTCAATGTTCTCCTTCAAATGCTACAGCAAAGGCAACTCCCTATTACCAGATAAACACTGATCGGCCTCCTCCTCCCCCTACTGACTACAGGTTGACCAATTGATCGGTTTTACCAATTAACTGGCACCGATAAACGATTGCTGGAATTCCAAAACATCCACACCGATAGTTTTCCCGGTTGCGTCCATTGCCTGAGCGGCTGAGAAAGGGCCGCTCTCATCATACAATACAAGAGTGGCCTCTAGAGGTGAAATAAAAATGACCACTGGCAAATTTTGTTGTGTAATTTGAAGTGTTTTTTTTTTTTAATTCATTTTGGATGTCTCTATTTTTATTTGGAGTGTTACGTTTTGGTTCGGTTTGGATGTATATCTTTTATTTACTTTATTTATTAATTGTTAACGTATTAACATTTACATATTTAATTTTAAAAAGTACTGTACATTTTCATGGTACAGTCAGTACTTTTTATTTTTGTAATAAAGCTCAGCAATATTTTACTTTGAGTTTTATGTATTCATTCGGTATCAGTTTTAAAATCTATTGGTTGATTAATCAGTTATAGGCAGGGACTGCCTGACTTAGTTACGAGTATCAGTAAAATCCACTATCAGTCAACCTCTTCTACTGACCAATTCTGTTGGAACTACGCTACATGGAAAAGAAAAAAAAAACAACACAGGGCTGCACAGCTCTGTTCTGGCTGGGGCTTAGAAACTTACTAGATCCACTGCACGCCATTAAGTTTTATTTTTCTAATATACACAAAAAGTAACATTATTATAGATTTAGAAACACTTGACCAGTGAACTGGAGGAACAGTCAATACATGATATGCATTTAAAAAAAAAGAGCATACTGTTATATCAACCACTTGTAAATTTACAGTAAATTTTAAAAGTAAGACTTCCCCTACCCCCTCAGGTCTGCCACAAGAATCTGACCACCATTCTTAACATCAAAGATCTTCACAGATCGATCGGAGGAGCAGGTCGCCAGTCTCGTGCCGTAGTAGTCCATCTGAGCATCATGCTTTAAAAAAAGAAGAAGAAAAAACAGGAGTTTGTAAAGAAAGAATCTGGATGCATTAAGCACAAACTTCAAAATCCAGGTCACTCAACATTAAATCAAATTAGTCAGCAAATATACGTACAATCATATCCTCATGGGAGGTATCCACGGTGTTAATGACAGACACCTGAAAGATAAACAGAGCTCAAAGGAGGGAAGAAGGTAGAACTGATAAAGGTTGCCCCCCAAAAAAGTCAAATCCGAGATCAATCAAAATGAATCCCAACAAGTAAGGAACAAAACACAATGGAGTACGTGTATTGATTATTTTACAATAACAGCACATCTCAAAAGGATATAAGCACACCTCTTATGTCACTGCAATTTGCCCAAAATAACCTTTTTTAAAATCTATTAAAGAATGTCACATAATACATTTCATCTGCTTATAGTTACTTTTATTGTTGTGGAATATCTGTGAAACAAGTTATCACTTTACCGCTGACAGTTAGAAAGCTCCTTTCAAGCTTTGTAATGGAGACTCCTTCCATCAATAATAAATAAATGTTGCCTCACAGAAAACTTTACAATATCATAAATATACACACTGTTTTAATCTGTTTATGTGGCGCATCCCTCATACAAGTCCCCATGTACGTTGTTATTATACAGTATTGTTTACATGGACAACAATATTCCAATATTAAGACAATACTCTGATTACGAAACTACCATGTGAACAGCAATTTCTGATTATCCGGCTAAAGTCATACTCGAAGTAAACACAAATCGAATGATGACGTGAACTATTCCTATTTTAGTCCCATTATCGGAGTGCTTTACAGACATGTACACACCTTAACAGAATATTGTCTTATTCAGAATACGGTCAGTAATTAGATTACTGCTGTCCATGTAAACAGTCATAGAAACGGTAACTTATTACTAAGAGCGCATTAATATAAACCTGTGATTTGTCTTGTAGCTGAACTACTATCAGAGCTGACCAACTGAAGATTCAACTGTGGGGTGTGATATAGAAGAATATAACAATTAACGCAAATTGTGTTTGTTTAAATTAAAAAGAAGAAGAAGAAGAAGAAGAAGAACTTTCACTATTGAGTTCAAAGTTATTTTAGGTAAACGTTGGCTGATGTTTAGATTTTATTCAATTTAAATTAACATAAGGTTAGCTAACTGACTACCTAGCTAATATAAACAGGAAACTACACCTTCAGACTGACGATAATAAAACCTAGCAAACAGTTCTAGCTCAACTTCCAGAACTAGCTCTCTCTACCTGTTCGTTTGAATTAGTTTAACTCGTAAGTATGATTTCTTTTGGCTATTCAGCAAAGCAACTTACTAGCAACTTACTAACAACTAGAAGTCTAAGGAAGCCGGTCACTATAAGCTAACGGTAACTAGCCAGCGGTTAGCAAATTAAAAAAGCATTCTAAAGTAAATATATATTTGAAAACTTCTAAAGTAATCCTTGTCTAATCAAATACCAAACAGCTAGTAATGTTTCACTTACCATGTCTAGATATTAGGGTTTGTTTAACAAAACAGCCACTGCTGAAGGCATCCAATTAAACGCTGCTTGTGTTTTCGACGTGGCAACGGGACCGCCGAGTGACGAGGAGATTTCAGCTGTGAAAAGGCGCCGGGTGGAACAAGTAGAAAGGAAAATAGTCCCACAAATTGGTTCCGCTTTGCTGCAATTCGAGAACTTGGCGCAAAATGGCATATGCACTCTCCAAACTCTCAACGTACCGCGTTAAAACGTGTGATAATTTTGCGCCACATTACGTCCAAATATACAGCATGAATGTAACAAATAATTTGATGCCATTATGATGACGAGAGTAACTCTGTACATCATCTGCTTCTCTCAAACCGCCATCTTTTATTGATCCAGCAAAATGACCTGCGACCTGCTTGTGTAGAGACAGCGGTAAATTAATAATAATGTTACAAGGTGGGTTTTAATTCAAACTCCTTTATTAAATAATTCCTCACCAATCATAATCAAGAGTAGCAACTGTTCGGTCTGTAAACATACAGTACACTACCGCTCTCCTTCACTCTCTTCAGAACACTAAAAGACAGCGCATTCACTTCATTTAAAGTCAGGGTTGCCAGATATCATTAGAAAGGTCAAAGCCAGTTTCCTTGTTTTGATTTATTCCCTCAAAATAACTCAATATTATCAGCAGATGTGCCAATACTGTACTGGGGGAACCCATCTAAAAGGAACAACTGATAAACAAACAAAAATAAAACTAATAAAATGTAAAGACAGAAAATGTGCTTAGTTATAAATAAATCATTTAATATAAAAAAAATAGATATTATAATAACTTCATAAAATATAAATAAAATGATAAATTAAATGATGTTTATTTACTATGGGTTGCACTTAATATCAATTTGACATTAAGCTTAGTTCGCTATTTCCTTAGAAGGCTATAAGCTTTTTTCCTATTATGGATATTTTTTGTGTTAGTCTACTTTTAATTAGGATTCTTTATTGTTTAAAATATTTAAAAATTAATATTTTATGCTTGTTTATTTATCAAATAATCAACAGTATTTTTCATTGCCATTATTTTAATTAAATTAACAGTGACCATGAGCAGAGAGCTTACATTTAATTGTTTATGACAGACCTCCTGATTAAAGCTTAAACAAAAAAAGATTGGTATCTGGATCGGTATCGGCTGTAAAAATCCTGATCGGCGCATCAGTAATGAACACCATCAAACTAAAGCGCTTTGCATCTGACGGGTAAATGAACTCACCCAATCACATTCTATATGAGATTATTCAGATATATACACACTATACACAGAGCGGTTCGAGAACTGACTCCAGCCCAGAACCATGACAGTGGAAAATGTCTAATAGTGTAGCTTTAAATATATTTAAGAGGAGCAGACTTCAAAGACTGAACATTGAGGTTTATTGTATTTGTTTACAAGGTGGAACAGGTTAACGGTTGTTGTTTTTTTGAATACAGCCTGTAAAATTAACTGAAAATATTACGGTTAGTTTATTAGAAGGTAAATTGATGTGTTATGGCTCACACTATGTTCGTAAATTCTGTCATATTTGACAAGCTCAAGTTTTCTCATGCGTACTTGTTTGTTATATTGTGGCACATTAATGTTACCATCTCTAAAAAACTAAAAAACAAACTAAATTTCAACCACGCTCCTAAATTTTTGACTGTGCTCCTAAATTTTTGAAATTTTTGTAAACCTGTAAACTTTGCAAAGTGGTGCTTGTGTAGCACAGAAGCACGACAGTGATGCACAAGCACAAACATGTTCATATTTTTATATATCACAAACATGTTCATATCTTTTTATATATATATATATATATATATATATATATATATATATATATATATATATATATATATATATATAAAATTAGAAAAACAGTTGTGTTAATGTAAAGTTTTATCATTTTATTTTATATTTGTAACACTCAGTTTGTAGATTTTATTTTAAATAAATGAAAAAAATGGTACTGTACGTTGGCTAATTGATCAATTATGAAAATAATCGTTAGTTGCAGCCGTAATAGAATATCGAGGTGCTGTTAAGAAAATAATGAACACCAGATTTGAGCATTCAAGCCCTCTGTGGTACAATAGATTATAACATACTGAATTTCCTATAGAAAGTAGAATTCTTTGGTCATGGCATCATAAACAAACTATTCATCCCTGCTGAAAAAAACACAGAATTCGCAGATTCTAATGGTTTCCAGTACAAATACCATTTAAAAACCATTACCATTATTAGTCCTTAATGGTATCCACTAGGCATCACATGCCTCCAATAGAAGGCAACAAATTACCAGTAGAGACCCACAGGAACCAATACAGTTCCCATTAAAACCATTACAAATTCTATGAGGGTTTCTATTCTTTTTCAGCATGGCTGTACTTACAAAAGAGTACAGCTTTTTTGGTGACAGTACATAATTTATAGTCATATTTGTGGTTATTGTTAGTTTTAGTATAAATTTACAACAAAAAAAGACAGCAAAATTTAGTCAACTAAAATTGAATGCTATTATCTTTTTGTACTCAAATTTCCCAACATGTGCTTTCTAAATTTGAAACCTTTCTTAAATAGAGGCTTAAATTGTAACCTATCTTTGGTTACAATCTGTGTGGCTTTTCACTTGTTTTTCCTGTGTTTCCTCAAGGCAAGGTCCTCCAGCTTCCTCCCACTGTCCAAAACCATGCAGGTAGGTGAATCGGCTATCCTAGGTGTGAATGTGTGTGTGCATGGTGTCCTGCAATGGACTGGTGCCCCATCTCAGGGGAATAAATTTCCATTTGTAGATTGAGGGGCACAGTACCCCAGAGCCCGTGCCTCAGCATTTGTAGGTTGAGGGGCCCAATACCCCAGTGTCCACGCCTCAGCGTTTGTAGCTTGAGGGGCCCAGTACCCCAGTGTCCACGCCTCAGCGTTTGTAGCTTGAGGGGCCCAGTACCCCAGTGTCCACGCCTCAGCGTTTGTAGCTTGAGGGGCCCAGTACCCCAGTGTCCACGCCTCAGCGTTTGTAGCTTGAGGGGCCCAGTACCCCAGTGTCCACGCCTCAGCGTTTGTAGCTTGAGGGGCCCAGTACCCCAGTGTCCACGCCTCAGCATTTGTAGCTTGAGGGGCCCAGTACCCCAGTGTCCGCGCCTCAGAGTTTGTAGCTTGAGGGGCCCAGTACCCCAGTGTCCGCACCTCAGCGTTTGTAGGTTGAGGGTCCCAGTACCCCAGTGTCCGCGCCTCAGCGTTTGTAGATTGAGGGGCACAGTACCCCAGAGCCCGTGCCTCAGCATTTGTAGGTTGAGGGGCCCAATACCCCAGTGTCCACGCCTCAGCGTTTGTAGCTTGAGGGGCCCAGTACCCCAGTGTCCACGCCTCAGCGTTTGTAGCTTGAGGGGCCCAGTACCCCAGTGTCCACGCCTCAGCGTTTGTAGCTTGAGGGGCCCAGTACCCCAGTGTCCACGCCTCAGCGTTTGTAGCTTGAGGGGCCCAGTACCCCAGTGTCCACGCCTCAGCATTTGTAGCTTGAGGGGCCCAGTACCCCAGTGTCCGCGCCTCAGCGTTTGTAGCTTGAGGGGCCCAGTACCCCAGTGTCCGCACCTCAGCGTTTGTAGGTTGAGGGTCCCAGTACCCCAGTGTCCGCGCCTCAGCGTTTGTAGCTTGAGGGGCCCAGTACCCCAGTGTCCGCACCTCAGCGTTTGTAGCTTGAGGGGCCCAGTACCCCAGTGTCCGCACCTCAGCGTTTGTAGGTTGAGGGTCCCAGTACCCCAGTGTCCGCACCTCAGCGTTTGTAGGTTGAGGAGCCCAGTACACCAGTGTCCGGGCCTCAGTGCTTGTAGGTTGAGGGGCCCAGTACCCCAGTGTCCGCACCTCAGCGTTTGTAGGTTGAGGAGCCCAGTACCCCAGTGTCCGCACCTCAGCGCTTGTAGGTTGAGGGGATCAGTACCCCAGTGTCCGCGACTCAGCGTTTGTAGGTTGAGGGTCCCAGTACCCCAGTGTCCGCACCTCAGCGTTTGTAGGTTGAGGAGCCCCGTACCCCAGTGTCTGCGCCTCAGAGCTTGTAGGTTGAGGGGCTCAGTACCCCAGTGTCCGCGCCTCAGCGTTTGTAGGTTGAGGGGCCCAGTACCCCAGTGTCCGCGCCTCAGCGTTTGTAGGTTGAGGGGGCACAGTACCCCAGTGTCTGCACCTCAGCATTTGTAAGTTGAGGGGCACAGTAGTCTAGTGTACCCATACTGTAATTTAAAAACAAGATCCTAAATCAAAGATAGGGGAAAAGAGTAAAGACGGAGTGTTGTAATTAAATATAGTCTTAAGCATAATCTCAATTAAAATTAAAGCTAACGTTACCTAAGTATCTCTAATTCACTAACTTCACATAATGTAGGTTATGGGTTTTTTTTTTATCTTGTTCTACATATTGTCCATATTGTTTTTATTTGTATAAGTAAGGAATTTAAAAAATTGACTATTTTACCTTTCAGAATCAGAATCAGAGCTGCTGTAAGATGGAATTTCTGTGTCTCCAACTGGCTTTTCCTGGTTGCTGAGTATGGGGTAAAACTCTGGCTGGTTTTGCTAGAAAAGCTTTGTTCCCAGTCCTTCTCCAGTCTCAGCAACAGAGTAAGGGAGGACTTCCATGTCCTCCACTGGATCCAAGTGGGAACTGCTTACACCTGAACAGAAACACTTTGTTCCTGCTGCTTCTCCAGTCTCAGGAACACCTACAGAGTGAAACAAAGAAAAGGGAGTCACTGTATACAGAGTAGATTAGAGGATACAGAAGTATATGCTAATTACAATTCTATGCTAGTAAACATGGATAACCACCAGTGGCAGTGAGAATTACCTGGTTAATTTTTGTCTGCGTACATAATGGGTGCAATTCATTAAGTGATTTGTGCTACATTATTTGCAATAAAGACAATGGGTGGTGAGAATTACCTGGATAACATATGCAACCAAAACACCTTTGATCTCACTGGAAAGTTGTTCACACCACTTGGAGAGGCAATGTTAACCTTGTAGAATATGCTGTAAGTGTATGCAGAGTGGCATGTTACAGTAGAGACTGTGTGTTCCAGATACCTACAAGCCCTGGTGATGTCCACCACCCAATGGGCCAGTCTCTGTTCTGAAAGTGGAGCCACTTGCTTCTTTAAACCATGACAGATGAACAGTTCAAATGCTACTGTTTGGTCTAAATAGTACTGTGGGGTGTGTATTTAGTAGACAAGGGAATGTTCTGCAGGGTCACCTTCATGGTATTGATTGGTTTACAAAATTGAGTAATATCACCTTGGGCAGAAACCCCGGGTCTTTGGTGTCTTCCTAGCATCATTGGGCCATTGGTGCAAATAAGGTAAGCTTAATATCAAAAAAGTTTTTAAAAAATCATTATCAAAAAGGCAGTGTTTATAGACACTGAGTGAGGAGAGGGAACGATAATTGTATGGCAATAGTATTTATAGCAAATACTGTGTCATACATCACTTCATGGCTTTGTTGGCAGGTCTCAGCATGCATGTGCCCAAGAAGGTATTCAGGTGATTCTCAATACCCTTGATGGTTAAGACAGTTAAAATATATCCCACACCCAAACTGAGATTAAAATGAAACTCGTACTAAGTTTATGTTCCTGCACTTGGGTTATGTTGACGTATCCACCCAAACGATCTTCATAGTCTTTCATACTCTCAAGGTCGAAAGACTGAAAAGGAGGCTTTGTTTTGTCATTGTCATATAGATGCCATTTGTTGTCGGAGGACTGGAAGCACATAGTCATGTGATCATTTTTCCCAAGCAGCACAAATTGAAGTACAAAGGTCCTAAAAGAAAGATAAATACACTGTTCAAGGGACACAGAGCATCACAGGGATAAACAAATAATCTGCATGTTTAAACTTCGGTTTTGCTCTGTAAAATGAGTTTTGATGCATTTGTACAGTTACCTTTTCTTCTCATCTTTAAAATGCAGCAGTGGTGGAGCCGAACAGTTCCCCAGAATGAGAGTTAGATCTTCTGGATCTTCCAAAGCCTTCCGAAAGCTTAAAAATACATTTGGTTCACAGCCAGATGTATCAAAACTGATGCTAAGACAAAAATCACATTATATGTATAAAAGTAGTATAATACAGAACATAAAGTGCATAAATCTTTACAGTTTATTAAAACTACTTTGTTAAAATACTGTATATGACTGACAATGAATTGTCTCCATTAGAAGTAATATCTACTTTTATTACTTGTAATGAGCGTGATTATTTCTTTGAAGTGGCTTATACACTTACCTGAGCATTTCTTTGTAGATGTGACTATCCTTTAGGGATCTTGGTTTATCAGTGAATTCACATACCAGCTTATCAAGCAGAACGAAATGATCATACACAGAGCCATAAAAGTCCATTTCTTTCCTTGTGTCATCAACTTGAACATGTTTCAGCTTCTGCACGCAACGAATTTTAGCCTCAACATACCTTCCGAAACTTAAAAAAGCCATAAGCTCTCTGAATAGCTCATCTGAATCCAAAAGAGCTTTTACATTTGGATATTTTAAGTATGTAGTGTGCAAAGCAGCCAAAAGTGAGTCCAAGACACATGTCCTTTTAAACTGGTACGGGCCAGAAGAACCCGCTTCTTTAATGTAGCAAAACTTCTCGTCATCCAGGCAATCCAAATGGGAACTGAGAAATGCAAAATAAGTAATGCAGAAAATGTAACATTAAAATCTTTTAAAAATCCTTTTTTTTCCTTTAACATTCTCTTTAAAAACCAGCACTATAACCATGAATAAACCGGTTTATGTTGGTTAACTAGCATGCTAACTAGCATTTTAGATCACCGTTCACAGATCATGTTCACTAACCCTAATTAAACCGGTTTGTGATGGATAGCTAGCAAGCTAACTAGCATTTTACAACTTTCTACACAGATAATGAGAAGAATGTGCCTTTAGTTTGAGACTTTTAGTATGTTGCCTAAAATAACAATGAACTGTATTACACTAGAGTTTTTTAAAATTTATTTTTAGTAGACATGCATTGTTAAAGGATTGCAAAAGTGCAGTCTCAACCTGACTGTTTTGATTGATCGCCATCTTTCCTGCCATGTATTTCAGTCTGTTATACCAGTTTTATAACTGATGCATGACATAAAAAGAAGTGAAATTTCATCACATGTTATGAGGACTCAACCCTCATATTTAACAATAACTTTCCCTTAATTACTTGCTGTAACATCCTAAATTTAGCTCTTCCTGTTAGAACATGCTTTTCAACTTGTCTCCGTAGGGTGTTGCGATTAGCCTACAGGTTGCGGTTTAGAATAAGGATTTTCTGAAGTGCCTAGAAAACATTGTTTGAGCAGAATTACACCTAATTGTTTTCATAGAAAGAACATATTGAACGTTTTATTTACCTTGCACTTCCCATGTTAAAACACTTTTAAAGTTAGCACACGAAGTCTACTCTATCATGACGCTGGACTATTTCCTTAAAAATAGACGTCACGTGAATACAAATCACTTCCTGCAACAACTTCCTGGGGCCGCACTGATGCAAAAACCACAAAAAGGAAATTAACTGTGGCATTGAATAAAGATATGAAGGAGAAAAGCCATAAACTGTCACTACATCTTCCATGATGTGGTGTAAGAAACAATCAGCATGAGAGTTAAAGCCATAGTCTGATAAAGACATAATCATACCATTACATTGGGCCGGTCATAAAAGTTAAAATAGTCTCTTGAGAGGCTATATCTTTATACGCATTTTCCACTGAACACTGCATTGTGTACCTGATTAAAGATTAAAACATAGGGTTGCTTTTTAAAAATGTGCAATAATATTTTATGTGTACACCATAATATAATATGAATGGATACAAACGAGTCATTTTGAATATTTATCATTTTTGATGCCTTCCAGCAAACAGAAGGTAAGGTACCACAGATTTAACTGCAACTACTATCTTCATTATTTAAATCTTTATAAAGATAATGTGACTATTTATTAGAGCCATAGAGCTTCTTGTTACTGAACTTTCCATTCACAGCATTCGCAACCTCTGAGTCATTTTGATAGTAACTTTTCCTTTGAACACCATGTCACTCAAATCACCAGAACTGCCTTTTTTCATCTAAAAAAACATAACTCACCTCTGCACATCACTTTCCTTCTCTGCTGCCGAAACTTTGATCCATGCCTTCATCACATACAGAATCAACTACTGCAATAGCATTCTCTATCACACATCATCCAAAATCCTAAATAAACTCCAGTACATCCAGAACTTGCTGCACATCTGCCCTCTCATTCTCGTGACCATCACTCCTGTCCTCCAGAAGCTTCACTGGCTTCCTGCCCCACAATGGATTCAATTTAAAGTCCTTCTTTTCACTCACAAAGCTCTTCATAACCAGGCCACCTCCAACCTCACTGACTTGCTCCAATATCACATTCTTTCCCATAGTCTCTGTTCCTCTGATTCCTGTCTATATCACTCAGAAGTAAGCACCGGACCTGGGGCAATAGAGCATTCTCCATAGCTGACTCTCAGGGGACAAGGCATGGGACACCTTGAATGGGGTGCCAACCCATTGCAGGGAAAAGTTGCACACTACAGACAATTTGGAAATGGCAATCAACATACAATGCATGTCTTTGGCCCCAGAGGTGCACGGCAAACATGCTAACCACTAACTCACCTTGCCCACCCAAAATGACATTTGGTTGGGGGCACGAATCCTGCTTCCACCCTGTGTGCATGGAGTCTGCATGTTCTTCCCATGGTTCGGGGGTTTCCTCTGGGCACCATGGCTTCCTTCCCCAGTACAAAGATGTTCCCTGGGTTTTCCCTGCCTTGTGCCCCAAGTTCCCTGGAATTCCCTGGAATAGCTTGAAGGGTGATGTGAGAAAATGATACTTTCTCGGGTATTTTCAATCAATCTCAATTTGCTGGTTGATTTACAGTGTTAATTTTAAATGCTAGTTTTGATTTCACGTGTTTTCACATATTTTATGATTATTGTTAGTTTTACTATAAATTTAAGTAAAAATGAAGTAAAATTCAGTCAACTAAAATTGAATGGTATTTGCTTTTTGTATTCAAATTTCCAAACCTGCTCTAAGTTTTAAATCCTGCTTAAATAGAACATCACAGATGAGTATTGCATTGCGTACTCATAAAAGTAATTTCATTTCATTGACTTCAGTGACTTTCAGTATGGGCGCACGGTGGCTTAGGGGTGAGCACATTCGCCTCACACCTCAGGGGTTCAATTCCCACCATGGCTATGTGTGTGCGGAGTTTGCATGTTCTCCCCGTGCTGCAGGGGTTTCCTCCCCCAGTCCAAAGACATGCATGGTAAGCTGATCGGCATGTCCAAAGTGTCCGTAGTGTATGAATGGGTGTGTGCCCTGCGATGGATTGGCACCCTGTCCAAGGTGTACCCTGCCTCATGCCCGATGCTCCCTGGGATAGGCTCCAGGTTTCCCCTTGACCCTGAAGGAAGGATAAGCGGTACAGAAGATGGATGGATGGACTTTCAGTAATTTTCAGTAACAGTGCAATTTCATACTCAAATCAGAGAAAATATCCAGGGTTCGTCTATCAGTGTGGTTTCCTCTCACCTTGTCTGTTACTGCATGCAGCCAAGATCATCTCAATCCATGCAGGCTCAGTTAATTCTTCTATATAATTGTCTTACTGTGGCAGAGTGAGTGCAAAATTGTTTTCTTCACCAAAAGTAACAGCCTTAATGATTTTGTGTTTTTGGAAAACGTGAGTGGTTTGGGGCCGCATGGTGGTGCAGTGGATAGTATTGCTGTTTCACGACTCCACGATTTATGGTTTGATCCTCGGCTTGGTTTACAGTCTCTGTGGACTTTCACCTGTTCTTTCTGGGTTTGTATGGGTTTCCTCCAGGTTCTCCAGTTTCCTCCCACTGTCCAAAAACATGCAGGTAGGTGGACTGGCTATGCTAGGTGTGAATGTGTGTGTGCATGGTGCGCTGCAATGGACTGAAGCCCCACCTCAGGTGAATACTCCCACCTTGCACCCAGTGTTACTGGGATAGGCTTCGATTCCACCATTACACTGACCACAACCTGAATGAATGAATGAATTAATCCATCGTAAGGATGTAAACAACTGCTTTGCTTGCATATACATGAATAAACTTGCATGTGTTAAAATAAACACATTTACAGCGCAATGACATTTAGTCCTGTTGCATGAGCGGGTTAGTTAGCAAAGCACATCCAGTGTATTTTTTTTAATGGTGCGTGGTATTGTCTGTATAGTGTACGTTTCCCCACATCACCACAGAGTATAAAGGAAAGATTCTGGGGTCTTTCCTGCCTAAATAATGTAAACTTTGAAGCTATAGTAAAATAGTAAAATGCCATATGGAAATATTAAAATTAGAAATGAAATGTCTACCACAAAATACAGTAGAATACAATAGAAACCAGTGTGTTTTTTTGTACTTTTATTTGTTTTTTTACAGTGTATTTTTTTAATTATTATTTGCATTGTATTTAAGAGCTGGTAATTGATAGATTTTACAGAATGGCTCCCAGGTCTTGCATCGACTCTTGATCCATGTGGTTAGACAGAACCTGTTGGTGTTTTGTTCCTATCCATAGTCTGGTCTCAGGAATACCTACAAAATAAATTATTTTGTTAAAAAAAAAGGTGTTCACTGTATATAGAGAACATTAATACATATGAAAATTCACACCCAGGTGTAATAAAAAAAACCCAACTAGTACCATGCTTATAGTCTTCTGCTTGGGTTGTGTTGACACATATGGTCGAGCAGATCCAAACATCTTTCATAGTGTAAAGTCATTCAAAATCAAGATACCGGAAAGGTCTTCCTCGGGTGTTATCATAGAGCAGTGTTTCTCAACTCCAGTCCTCAAGCCCCCCTCCCAGAATGTTTTAGATGTCTCCCTATTTAACACACTAACAAGCTGATGAGTTGAACCAGGTGTTTAATTATTGAGACATCTAAAACATTTTGGGAGGGGAGCCTGAGGACTGGAGTTGAGAAACACCGTCATAGTGTATTCATATGCTGTCTGATAACTTAAAGCACATAAACATGTGCTGTTTTACCCCCAGCCAGTACAACCTCAAGATCAAATTTCCCATAAAGAGAGAAGGCACTGTTTGTGAGACACAGCTCATCTGTCTAAACAGCTGAATGTCAGAACTGGAGGTATTTCAGAAAGTAGGTTTAACAAACCTTAAATGCTCTTCTTTCTTTTTTTTAACCCTGTTTTACTCTCAACTTAGTCATTGTTATTTAATGTCTATTAACTAGTTCTCTCTATTCATGCTCCTGTCTGTTAGATAATATGCCTACTGTATTAGGGATGTAATCAAATAAAAAGATATCATTCATAATAAACAGATAGACAGATAATGTATTCTAAACAGATACATATACAAACAGAGGGTACACAACTGGATGTATTCTTTCAGTGTTTTGGTGAGACGGTAATTCTTGTGATGGTTATGTCAATAAAGCTAATATATATAAATATATATATATTTAAGTTTTCTGTTTTCTTTAAGTTTCAAAATCAAAAAGATTGTGTCAAAATCAAAATAAAACAAATCCCACACTGTCAGTTACCACAGATGCTACTACCACTACTACTACTACTAATTTTAATATAGATTTAGACTAGCCCTACAATTTTGCTATACACATTTGGATATAAAGGTATGTTCGAAATAAAACAGCTGTAAAATATCATTAATGTTAGTTTCTTATCCAGACCTTTGTAAGGAAGGAACTATATGTAAAGACTAAGTGTTGCAGGCCCTATCATCAAATTAATCATTAATGCAATTTAATACAAATTAATGCTGTGAATTTTGTTCTGCGTATACTAATCCCTTACTTGGAAATTCCTTCCATTACACATCGCAAATGTTTAACAGTTAAAACACTTGAATAGTAAGCACATAATGTTTGAAAATGTATTGTTTTCTTTAGAATGTTTCATGTTAGGAATCTAAGCACCAATTGTTAATTGGTTTTTCTGCTTCTTCTGCTTCTTCTCGTTCGTCTTCCCTTTTCTTTATTAAAATGTATCATAGGTCTAATTAACACAATGGTGGCACAATAGTGCATCCACAAAATTCATTTAGCTGCATTTCCATAGTATACAATTGTGCAGACCAAACCCTAAGTCATAGAGACTTGAAATGTAGACAATATTAGTAGTACTTGTGCCCGCTACTCAGGCAAACATGATGGCTTCTCCTCCGCCCACGTAACCCTCTATAATCCCAACCAGCTCGCCCAGCTGCACGCACTAATAAATTTATTATCCTAAATATCTTTATGGCTTGTAAAATCCACATAAATGCTGACTAAAAACTGATCACCACTGGCAAATGTTTATAATGGCTTTCAATGCTAATAATGATGGTAAACTCTGGCAATTGTCCAGAAAAGCTAATACACGACACAAGTTTTTAAATCATGTATGCAGCCTATAGGATGTGTACTGTGCTTTGCAGTTTTGTTATCCCATCTATTTCCCTAATCGCTTTGCTGCAATGCATGTAGTCGCCACAAGATGGCGGAAAACTCCCCAAACTGTCAATGCACCGCTTTAAAAGGTGTCAAAAAATGCGGGCCATATTGCATGCATGAATGTACCGCTGTGAACTGTTCATACCGTATACAACGTATTTACAAGTTAAATCCAAAAACAATCAAAATGGATCCCAAGAAGTGAGGACTGAAAAACGACAGAGTATGCTGTTATATGAAAATAATCAGTGACGGATTGTTGGTTTGTTACTGTTACCACCCCAAAGCTGATTGTTTTTACAAATACATAGTATGAATGTAGCACTGTGAACAAAATTGTCCACACTATTTGTCCAATTACTAAATTTTAAACTTAATAGTTAGACACAAAGTTTGATGTGATGTACGCAGCCTAACGCTTTGCTGCAATGACTTTAGTCGCCAAAAGATGGCGGAAAAACTCTCACTGCATCAAACTGTGTAAAAAAATATATAGATATATATTTGGATCAAAAATACGTCCAAATACATAGACATGTAGCACCGTGAAAACGTGTCCATACAATCTGCGGTAGCACTAAAATGAACTCTTACACAGTTAACAAGCTTGGTTAGCATGTAGGCTAAACAGTCTAAGGGTTAGTCTATGGTTTATGGTTTTGAACGCACCCATGTGTTCCAACAATCTATTTATAACTATGCACCAGCGTCAGGTTTCTCGGTGTGTCCTCCAACAGAGACAGACCCTTGAACTACAAGATATGGTCTAAAAAAGAAAGAAAGAAATCCCTCCTTTTCAGTGAATACTGGCAAACCGTCTGATTTCCGATATTGTTGTTAATATTTGAAGAGCTGAAATGTCGAATGTCACCTACCACATTTCCAACCTGTTGGAAAAAATGACATCCACTGACAAAGACTTTCGGTAAGAGCGCCTGTGTTTAGTTTGAGTGGAAGCCGCATGACTAGTATCAGGCTATAAATATAGGACGGTAATGGATTGTCCTCCAGTTTCTCAAATCAAATGTCTTTTCCGTTTTATACGAATGTCATAAGATAGGATCACTTCAGGCTGCCAGCACCGTTTATCGGTAAACAGCCCATTCCAAGTCCAGCATGTGTCACACAAACAGTCTGAGTGAAAATAAATCACTTCTAACAAATTACCTAATATAAGGTTTTATAAAAAAAGATATGAATAAGCCTCATAAATTAGCAGAATAATATTTATTAACACATGTATATTGGACAATTTATAAATTTAAATTCAGCTCTGGCTCTTTACAGAATATGCAAAAACAAACAAACAAACAAACAGGGTGAACACTTCAAAAAGTATTAATCTATAACAATAACTTGAATAGTTGAACTACCACTATCCAATATTCATATCCATATGCATGGCCATTTCACTTCCATAATTTTTTCCGTTTTCACACTGTTTACAATGTTTAGACAGTTGACAATGTTTATTGCCACTTTAATTCCACTCAAATTGGCTGCTTGTACAATGTTTCAATGCTGACACCCATTAAATACTGCTCTGACCCGTCGAGGCATGGACTCTACAATACCTCTGAAGGTGTGTTGTGGTATCTCGCACCAAGACGTTAGCAGCAGATCCTTTAAGTCCTGTAAGCTGCGAGGTCGGGCCTCCATGGATCGGATTTGTTTGGCCAGCACATCCCAGAGATGCTCGATCGGACTGAGATCTGAGGAAATTGGAGGCCAAATCAACACCTTGAACTCTTTGGCATGTTCCTCAAACCATTCCTGAACAAATTTTGCAGTGTAGCAGAGTGCATTATCGTGCTGAAAGGGGCCACTGCCATTAAGGAATACCATTGCCATGAAGACATGTACTTGGTCTGCAACAGTGTTTAGGTAGGTCGTACGTGTCAAAGTAACATCCACATGAATGCCAGGACCCAAGGTTTCCCCGCAGAACATTGCCCAGAGTATCACACTGCCTCCACTGGTTTGCCTTCTTCCCATACTGCATCCTGGTGCCATCTCTTCCGTAGGTAAGCGACGCACACACACCCGGCCATCAACATGATGTAAAAATAAATGTAGTTCATCAGACCAAGCCACCTTCTTCCACTGCTCCATGGTCCAGTCCTGAAGATCACATGCCCATTGTAAGCACTTTTGGCAGTGGACAGGGTACAGCATGGGCACTCTGACTGGTCTGCGGCTACACAGCCTCATACACAGAATTTTTAAACTCTGTTTGGAATCCAAGATGGATTTAGAGAGTAAGTATGATGCTAAGTGATGATAATAAAGTACCGATCTGGCAAACAGTCAAATATACAGTACATAGTTTTCCATATTTTTGCACATTCCAGAAACCCAGAATCATTCATTCATCTTCAGTAACCACTTTATCCTGGTCAGGGTCCCAGGAACACTAGGCACAAGGCATAAATAAACATTGAATGGCAGCCCATCACAGGCGCTGTGAGATGGCAACACTACCCATTGTGGCACTATGCTGCCCTAACTTTCATTATTTTGGCTTCTTTTCAGTTTGGTATCATTCCTCCCTACAGGTCTGACCTTCCCAAAGTTTGGAATGTAATAGTATGGGGATGATGAAATAGTTTGAAGTTTATAATTATTAACCCTTTCTGCTATTTTAGAAAACAATCGAGTTTACATAGTTTAACAATTTGTATTTCAAGTATGCCAAGATTTTGGTGTTTATTAGCCAAAAAATTTTGTTCGAAATAGACCTTTATTAAAGAAACAATAAATAAATCACCTGCCTGATTGATGAATTGTATGACATGATGATTTGTAGTAAGAGAAAGTTGTATTAATTTGATGTTTTGTCAAACAATTCATTTAAGAGCTTTATAAACCAATCACTTTCTTGACTAGACCTCACTGTTTAGGTTTATGGCTACCAATGATCTCATGATGGAGCTGCAAAAAGATTCTATAAAACTGGATGAGGACAGCGAAAGGAAAGTGGTGACAATGCTCCTGAAGCTCCTAGAGGACAAAAATGGGGAAGTTCAGAACCTGGCCGTCAAATGGTAGCCAAATTATTTGTCTGATTCACCAACACATACTGTATATAGTGTTTTATAGATCATTGCTAAATTATTTGTCCATTTCACCACCACATACAGTATATAGTGTTTATAGATCATTGCTAAATTATTTGTCCGTTTCACCAACACATACTGTATATAGTGTTTTATAGATCATTGCAAAATTATTTGTCTGTTTCACCAACAAGTACAGTATATAGTGTTTTATAGATCATTGCTATCCATGAACTATCATCATAGCTGTTTTTTTCAAGTGCTGTTGGCTGAAGAATTTATGATCTATGCAGTCTTGGTCCTCTTGTGGGCAAAGTGAAGGAATATCAAGTGGAGACGATGGTGGACACGTTGTGCTCTAACATGTTGTCTGACAAAGAGCAGCTACGTGACATCTCCAGCATGGGCCTGAAGACGGTTATCGCTGAGCTTCCCCCACCAACTCCAGGTGAAACATTCACATGTTGGTCCTGATGGCTCAGTGTTTGAAGGCTTTGGCCTACTGAACAGAAGGTTGTATGTTCCAATACCTGTACTACCAAAATGCCACTAAAAGTGCTTGAGTATTGGTATTAAAATGTAACCATGCTCTGATATATATGCTTTATTGTACTTTGTTACACTAGAGAAGCTTAAGGATGGCTGAGAGTACAAAATTTGTTTTCAGTCCTTCACATTTTGTGGTGTAGTTACATGAGACACAATCTCACACCAAGTTCAATCAAATTTGCAATCATTTTTATTTGCCTGCTTGGTTAATGTGGCTAATATAGGCAAATTCCGGGAAACGTACACTGTATTCTGTCATTTTATCCATTTATCCAACTGATCTCCACCTCTTTCAGGTTTGTGTCTGACAGCTAACATCTGTAAAAAGATCACTGCTCAGTTGATTGGTGCCATGGGAAAACAGGACGATGTGTCTGTACAACTAGAAGCCCTGGACATCCTTTCTGATATGCTAGGAAGGTTGGTATCTAACATTAATCTGAGATGAAATTCTTATCCAAGTCATCCATGTTCTGGTATTTTATGAACCATTTTATCAAATTTTGGTAGATTAATAAACCTGATCAACTGTCAGTGTCATGTGTATACATAGTATGAAATCACTCATTTTGATGGGGATTGTGGTGGTGGTGATGGTGAGGGGGGGGGTCAGGGGGGGTAATTATGCATCATGCAGCTTTTTTTTTCTTCAATAATTCTAAACACCGTAATTTTATTTCTGTAGAGAGTCAATTCAAAAGGAGCACCAAAAAAATAAATAAAAAAAAATCACATATTAATATGCTTAAATTTGATGTTGCAATACATGTTGCAATAAAATTTTTTTTTTAAAAATAGAATAATCATTTTCTGGAGGTATTGTACGTTCCTTAGAAAGAATGTGTTATGAATGTGGCATGTTGGATAAAGTTTCTTTATAGACTATAGAAATGGCACAACTACACCGATCAGCCATAGCATTAAAACCATCTTCCTAATATTAACAATATTTTGTCATGTTCCTCAACCGAGCAATTCTTGCAGTGTGGCAGGACGCATTATCTTGCTGAAAGTGGCCACTGCCATTGAGGAATACCATTGCCTTGAAGGGGTGTATTTGGTCTGCAACAATATTTAGGTAGGTGGTATGGTCAAAGTAACATTCACATGAATGCCAGAACCCAAGGTTTCCCAACAGGACATTGCCCAGAACATCACACTTCCTCCACTGGCTTACCTTCTTCCTACAGTGCATGCTGGTGCCATCTCTTCCCCAGGTAAGCGACACATATGCACCTGGTTGTCCACATGATGTAAAAGAAAACGTGATTCATCGGAACAGGTCATCTTCTTCCTTTGCCCCATAGTCCAGATTTGATGCTCATGTGCCCATTGTAGACAGGGGTCAGCATGGGCACTCTGACAGGTCTGTGGCTACGCAGCCCCATACACAGCAAGCTGCAATGCATTGTGTGTTCTGACACATTTCTATCATAGCCAGCATTCACATTTTCAGCAATTTGTGCTACAGTAGCTCTTCTGTGGGATTGAACCAGACATTCTAGCCGTCACTCCCCACGTGCATCAGTGAGCCTTGGGTGCCCATGACCCTGTCGCCGGTTCACCAGTTGTCCATCCTTGGATCACTTTTGGTAGGTACTAACCACTGCATACTGGGAAAACCCCACAAGACCTGCTGTTGTGGATGTTCTGACCCACTCGTCTAATCATCACAATTTGGCCCTTGTAAAAGTCGCTTAGTCACATGCTGCCTAATAACCCCTTTACAGGAGCCACTGTAACAAGATCATCAATGTTATTCATTTCACCTGTCAGCAGCTTTCATTTTATGGTATGTTGTTAACTGTATTAAACCAGCAAAATAAGACTTAAGGGAAAATAAACAATGAAACAAGTTTAAAAAATGTTCTTACAGTTTTATTTTTCCACGGTATGGTTGAGATTTGCCTGGGCTTGCCCAACAGAGTACAATTTGGATGTGCGAAGGTGTGACCGAAGCATTAAGAACCTAAAGGATAGAAAAGGATAGATGTTTGGTCTGTTATAATTGTTTGGTTTATATGCCTCACTCTTTCATTTACACCATGAACTTACACCATTGACATTGACTACTTACAAAAAGTCATATTTAGAGCTAAAACAAAAATACACAAGTTTAAAAAACTTTATTTACACCTGTATTGAACACAGTATTTTTGATAGTATTACTTCCAATGACACTGTAGATCATAATGTTTTCACCTCTGTAGGCTAAGCAGCACCTTAGTTGGTTTCCACCAGTCAATCCTGACCAGTCTTCTTCCACAACTGACTAGCCCTCGCATGGCGGTGAGGAAACGTGCCATTATGGCGCTCGGGCAGCTGGTGCCCAGTAGTAGCCCTGCGGTCTTCATGCAGCTCACTGAGTATCTCATGGGTGAACTAGCACGAGGAGCACCTGCTGCAAACACACGTACCTACATCCAGTGCCTCACCGCCATCAGCCAGCATGGAGGGCACAGAGTTGGTGAGAGGCTTTGCATCATCTATGAGTAATCTGTATGCAATTTTATGAACTGGAGGAGGATACGTTGAATGATTCTTGTTTTTCTTACAGTATCAGTGAGATAAAGTTATTGCCTCATCTGAAATGCCTCTATCAAATCCCTCATATTGCTTTCAATATGATTTCCATGATTTCCATTCTTTGTATCACAGTATTTTGTTACACCTTTTCAATTTATAGTTGCATTAAATGACAATATAATAGTCAGCTTTTGAATCAGATGTATTGAATCCTGTATGTCTTCCTCAGGGGAGCATCTGGAGAAGATCATTCCAATGGTAGTGAAGTTCTGTAGTGTGGAGGATGACGAACTGAGGGAGAATTGCTTTCAGGCATTTGAAGCATTTGTTCGCAAGTAAGTCTTTTGGCTTATGTAACATAAAGTTATAATTTCTGAATGATTTCACATTAATCCATGAAGTGTAGAACCTTTCTCTTTTTTTCTTGAAAGATGCCCCAAGGAAATGTCTCCTCACATTCCTATGGTAATTAACTTGTGCCTGAAGTATGTCACCTATGACCCAAATTATAACTATGACGCAGAAGACGACGAGGAGGACTCCATGGATATTGAGGATGGAGGGGATGAAGACCAGGGTGCAATTTTTATTCATTCCTAAACATACTGGAAATTATAGTAACATTTTTGTGCCACTATACACTCACCATACACTTTATTAGGAAAAACCTGTACACCTGCACATTCATGCAGTTATCTAAGCAGCCATTCATGTGGAAACTCTAGACACTGTTGCATGTGACAATCCCAGAAGATCAGCAGTTTCTACAATACTCAAACTAGCTCATCTGGCACCAACAACCATGCCACGGTTAGTCACAGAGATCACGCTTTTCCCCATTCTGATGTTTGATGTGAACATTAACTGAAGTACCTGACCTGTATCGGCATGATTTTATGCTGCCACATGATTGGCTGATTAGATAACTGCATGAATGTACAGGTGTTCATGTACAGGTGCCCCCCGCCCCCATCTGATGATTCATACAGCAAAAGGATTGTGAAACAGGCAGCAAACCTTTCACCATCACTATTTTTTCCTAACAGAATCTGAGGATGAATACAGCGATGATGATGATATGAGCTGGAAGGTAAGACGCTCATCTGTGAAATGTCTGGAGGCGGTCATCAGCAATCGTAGAGACCTGCTGGTGGAACTTTATAAGAATGTGTGCCCAGTTCTGGTGTCACGTTTCAAGGAACGAGAGGAGAATGTCAAGTCAGACATTTTCTTGGCCTTTGTTGCCTTACTGCGGCAGACTAAACCCCCTCATAGCTCTGCTTTAGATCCTGGAACTAAGGAAGACCCTGCAGTTACCCTTTTGAAGAAACAGGTACAGACAAACAGTGATATAGTATATACAGTGATATATTAATCGTCACACTCAATTTAAGGGATACTCAACTTGCTCACAGGTGTCTGTATAAAGAACTGTGACGTTTAGTTTTTTTTTTTTACTATTTCCAAAGCACCATTATTTTTGGATATGGTCCACAATTACTATTAAAAATTCTGTATTTTAGGGTGGATTACTGGTTAGCATGTTTGCCTTGCGCCTCCGTGCGTGGACTTTGCATGTTCTCCCCGTGTTTTGGGGGTTTCCTTCAGGTACTCCTGTTTTCTCCCCCAGTCCAAAGATGTGCTGTAGGCTGATAGGCATTTCCAAATTGTCCATATGCTATTATGCCCTGCAATGGGTTGGCACTCTGTCCAGGGTGTCCCCTGCTTTGTGCCCCGACTTCCCTGGGATAGGCTCCAGGCTCCCCCAAGACCCTGGGTATGTCCAAACCAGCTCCCTAGTTTAGTAGTCAGGGTACTGATCAGGGAGTCAGCCATTTTAAGGGCTGCCTCAATTGCAAAATTTTTTCCAGGGCACTGGAACATTCGCTTCCTAAAAAAATCCTACAACTCACAGCAAAAATCAGGGAGCGTCAATGCTCACTATGTTCCCTTACTGGAACTGACGTTATAATTTCTGAAGCCTCTCAGCTCGATGAAAAAAAGGCAACTTTTCAGCAACTTCCGGCTACAAATACAAATTGTTATTGTTGTAGCTCTTAAATGATTACTTACGTTAGCGATTTTTTAGCTTTCTTTGATGTTCTATATACGGTTTGTTTGAGTCTAATGACTTTTAATGATTTTGTTTTTAAATCCACTAGCTTGCCTATGATTCTGCTTGGCCTATTATGATAGAAATATGTGTTATTAAGCTAACAAATTTCTATGACATATAAAACTTAAATAAATTAAAAAATTCAGTTATTAGTGTCCCAATGTATAGTAAGCCAAGGTCCTTACCAATGCCCCAACTCATGTACACGTGTTCACTACCTACTGAACTAGGGAGCTGGTTGAGACATATCCCCTGTAAAGTATAAGTGGTATGGAAAATGGATGGATGGATGGATTAATTCTTAAGTTATGACCTAGTTTCAGACCTTTTCCAGTATATGTCATGTAAATACCACCATATTCTGTCTATTGGAGCCGTCCTCATCGTTGACTGTAGGTGTCCCCAATTCATGGATCCTTCTTACAAAAGAACCAGCATACCCTTAATAGACCTATAGTGTGGTTAGTCCCAGAAAATATCTTAAAATATTAAAAACACTTTGTTTTGTACGTATTGACTTTGTGAAGAACAAAAAAACGTATACACTTTGTTCTGTGTGTGAACTAAGTGAAATCCCTCGTACATGTATTTGAAATGTCTGGTTTTTACAGAATCTGTGATAAATCTGCTTGGATTCAGGAGATTTGTATACATGTATTTTAACTGTCCATTAAGTTGTCTTAAGTCTTGTCATATTCAGTTACCGTTTCATTTCAAATCCAGTGTAGGGGGATAATCAAAAATTGTGTCACTGTCTAATTATATATGGATTGGTGAGATATTTGTACAATAATACACTTTTATAATCAGATGCCCCTTGCATTTGTAGGTCCCCACAGTAATAAAGGCCTTACACAAACAACTGAAGGAGAAAAGCATGAAATCCAGGCAAGGCTGTTTCAGTATACTAACAGAGATAGCCATTGTGCTTCCTGGGTCATTAGGAGAGCACGTTCCTGCCCTAATTCCAGGTAAGGTTCTTGTTCATTTAAATGAACTTATTTTGTACAGTTCTGGTATGGTTCATATGATTCAAGTAATAAATGTTCATACGAACAATAAACCAGACCAGTATTAATATGACACTGTTTTTGCACTTTTGCACTAACTTTTAGCACTTTTCATACTTACTCCCTCATGAAGACTTGTTCTTTCCATAGGTATTGTGTACTCTCTCACAGACAAGTGTGCCTCCTCCAACATGAAGATCGATGCACTTTCTTTTCTCCATGTTCTCCTGTCCAGCCACACCCCAGAGGTCTTTCACCCACACATAAAAGTCATTCTGCCACCTGTAATTCTCTGTGTTGAAGACCCTTTCTACAAAATTACATCAGAAGCCCTTCAAGTGACTCAACAAATGGTCAAGATGATGCGCCCCCTGGATAAACCACCTTCTTTTGATGCAAAGCCCTATATTAAGGATATCTTCAACAGTACCTTAAAGAGGTTAAAAGCAGCAGACATTGACCAGGAAGTGAAGGAGAGGGCCATTTCCTGCATGGCCCTCATTGTCAGCCACTTGGGAGACCAGTTGGGAGGAGACCTGCAGCCCACCCTACAGATTTTTTTGGAAAGACTAAAGAATGAAATCACCAGGCTCACAGCAGTAAAGGCTTTATCTATCATTGCCACATCTCCACTTAAGGTTGACATAAGACCTATCTTGACAGAAGGAATTCCAATTCTTGGATCGTTCTTACGTAAGAACCAGCGTGCCCTTAAGCTAAACACGTTAACAGCCCTAAATATCATTGTCACAAACTACAGTGACAGTTTCAAGCCAGCTTTGATAGAGTCTGTATTGAATGAATTACCTGCTTTGATTCAGGAGAGTGATATGCATGTTTCCCAAGTGGCTATGATGCTTGTCACATGTGTGGCCAAAGTTTGTCCAAATTCTTTAGCCAAGATAGCAGGCAATATCTTGCCTGAAGTATTTCACTTGGTCCATTCACCACTGCTTCAAGGAGGTGCTCTTGGTTCCATTGTTGAGTTCTTTCAAGTCCTGGTCCTGACCAAGGCCAGCAATACAAGCTACAGTGATCTTGTAAAGGCTTTGACTGGCCCTTTCTATAAGGCTAAATCAGCTGACTCCATGCCAATTCATAGACAGTCCTATTACTCAGTTGCAAAATGTGTGGCAGCACTGTCATCTGTATGTCCCAAAGAAGCTTCTGGAACAATTAACAATCTCACCCTGGAGGTGAAGAACCAGAAGACTTCAGAGTCTGTGAGGATCCTGTCATTTCTTTGTCTTGGGGAAGTCGGACGTTCCATGAAGCTGGGTACTCACAAGGAGTTGAAGACCATCATCGTGGATGCTTTCAGTTCCCCCAATGAAGAGGTGAAATCTGCAGCATCATTTGCACTAGGCAACATCTGTGTGGGAAATTTAGATGAGTACCTTCCATTCCTATTGAAAGAAATCGGTAGTCAGGTCAAGAGACAGTACCTGCTCCTTCATTCACTAAAAGAAGTGATCAGTGCTTTATCAGTTGAGAGTCTCAAGCCTCATGTGGAGAGCATTTGGTCTCTGCTCTTCAAGAATTGTGAGTGTCCAGAAGAAGGTATTCGTAATGTTGTGGCAGAATGTCTGGGCAAACTCACACTGGTCAACCCATCTGAGCTTCTGCCCAGGCTTAAGAAGCAGTTATCTACAGGTAAGAATCCTTAGCAACTCAAGCTACTGTAACCAAAAAGAGAATATTTGCTTTAGGCAACACCTAGGTAGAGGTCCACAGAGGGACAATGAGATTAGTATATTCAGCTGTGACAAATGAAGAATATTAACACAAGGCAATCTCTTTTTAGGTTCCTCTCTTGCCCGTAGTACTGTTGTGACAGCTGTGAAATTCACTATCGTAGATCAACCTGTGCCCATAGACTCACTTCTTAAAGAATGCATAGGTAAAATCTTTTCAATGTTATTATCACTAGAGTGTTATTGAATACAACTGTTCAGTTTCATTGCAAAACAGTGTGACATTGTCACATCTCCCTTACTAGGTGACTTCCTAAAAACCATCCAAGATACAGATCTTAATGTACGGCGTGTTGCCTTGGTGATGTTCAATTCAGCTGCTCACAACAAGCCTGGCCTGATACGTGGTCTTCTAACCACAGTTCTGCCAAACCTCTACAAGGAAACCCAAATAAGGAAGGAGCTCATTCGAGAGGTAGCATGCCATTTTGAGATTACCTCCAGTACCATGGCAAAACTAGCATACTTTTACATATTTTAAAATGGATGTTTTTGAAAATAATCAGCAGAAATATGTTACTGTAAATGTCTGAGAATATTGCTTGAAGAAATGAGCAAAATTAGCTCAATAAATAAATACATTTTATAGTATACTGTATATCACGGCAACTTAAAAGGTTTTCATGAGCTGAATGTAGAACATTTATATAATAATGCACCTAAAAAATATTTGTTTACTATTTCAGGTAGAGATGGGTCCCTTTAAGCACACAGTGGATGATGGGCTAGATGTCCGTAAAGCAGCCTTTGAGTGCATGTATACTCTACTGGACAACTGCCTGGAGTATCTGGACATCTTCGAGTTCCTCAACCATGTGGAAGAAGGCCTAAAAGACCACTATGACATTCGAGTGAGTATACTGATGATACTATATCACATGATTCCAAGCCATTCATATTTAAATGTATGTTTTGAATAATTTGACACAATCCAGTTCCTTGAAAAATAATTGACTGCACCTTATAATGTTTTATACCAGTGTTTTGAATAACAGCAGCTCTGAAAATAGTAGCAGCTGTACTCATCACACCACCCCACTGTTGATCATTTTCCTTTCTGCTTCATTTTATTCCTTACATAATATGGATGTACATGTTTGTTTATACTCTATCGGTTGTTTTCTTTTTTGTTTTCGTTCTTATGGATGTGACATACAGCAAAAGCAATTATAAATGTTAGTTGGTTTTTAAAAGGGTATGGTGTTCTACTAAGAACCATGGCATCTGCACAATTCAGGTAAAATGAGTAGAATTTTTATTTTACAATTTGTAATATTATTAGAAATATTATTATGTATTAGGCAGGTATGCATTAATTTAAAAATCAATAACTTCTAAATTGAGCAAGGCTTTGAAAAAGCAACATTTCCAGTTTTCTGCATCGCCTGTCATGGTTTGTGGTAAGCCAGCTTCTTTAGTTGCCATACACACACCACACATTTTTTCCAACCACCACCCTTTATTTTTTCTGCCATACCGTTGGGTGGAAATGTTTGCATACCTTTACTTTGAATGACAAAACGAGCTAAACAAAATAGATTTTAACCCACAAGACTGTGACTGTGAATTTTGTGTTTGTTACAAATATGTCATTATCAAAAGTAACACAGTGTTATTAATTGTAAGACAGACAAAGTATTACTGCTACAAAATTCTTGGCATTTTGTAATGTATAAAGAACTTGCATGTCAGCTTTGTATAGTTAATATTTTGGTAGCCCTGGGGAAACAGTTGGATCTTTGCATCTGCCAGATTGCTTGGTTATCTATGATACAGTTTCATTTAAACAATGCAGAGATTTTGAGATGTATTTAGACAATGTAGACTGTATACCCCCCCCCCCCCCCCCCCCCCCAAAAAAAAAAAAAAAGTTTTTTGTCTTATGTCACATTGCAGAATCTACTTGCCTGTTGGTTTTTTCTTTTAAAAACTGGCCATGAACTTCATATGTTCATACCTCCTATGATATGCAGTGAACATTACCCATGTCTATATGTATTTAGAAAATACATGTAAATGTCTGGAGGATGAATAATTACTTTTTACCCATTACATTATTAAATAACTGATATCTTTGATGTTCCCCAGATGTTAACCTTTATCATGCTGGCCAGACTTGCCTCTTTGTGTCAATCTGCTGTTGTCCAACGGTTGGACCGTCTAGTGGAGCCCCTCAGAGCCACTTGTACTACAAAGGTAGGTCCTAGCTGGCAAGATACATCAGCTATGTTGAGTAACAAGGACAAGTCATAAAAGATTTCTCCCACCATTGTTCAGGTAAAGGCTGGCTCTGTGAAGCAGGAGTTTGAGAAACAGGAGGAGCTGAGGCGCTCAGCAATGCGTGCAGTGGCAGCTCTTCTGTCCATCAGAGATGTGGAGAAAAGCCCAGCGATGGCGGACTTTGCCACACAGATCAGAACCAATACAGAGATGGCTACCATTTTTGAAAGTGTTCAGGGAGACCCCATATCAGGGGCCGTGGAATCAATGGACACTAGTTAGGACTTTCAGCTATAAGTATGCACTTTGTGTGTGTGTGTGTGTGTGTGTGTGTGATTATTTAACAAAAGAAATTAAAGAAGTCTTCTGTGCTAATGGTTTAGTATCACAATTTTGCTGAAGATTACAATACATAATTTCCAGACTGAAATTAGCCTTACTATCCCATTAGCCAAAAAAACAAACAAACAAACAAAAAAAAAAACACTTAACCCAAATCTTCCCAGATCTTGGCAGCACAATACTAAACTGATAAAATCTGAATTGAGATTCTTGTCTTTATAAACATTGGTTACGATTCAACAAAGCCTAACAAGATTACACAAGACAGTAAAAATGCACACATTACACAGGAAGCTAAACATGCTGGCACAAGCACAAAGTTACACAACACCCACAAAGGGGCAAACTAGGGGCATCTACAACAGCAATACATAGCAAGTTGTAAATGTCAGTTTAGTATTAACTGCAAACAGCAGATGGGAAAGCCAGCAAACATTTATAACACATTTAAGAAAATTACAAGACACATGGGCTGGTTTTTATGATTTTAAGGTTTATTGAAAAGACAAGATTTCCAGATTATTCGTTCTCTTCGCTGCGGAGTCTTGCGTTCGGGTTTGTGACCTTGATGGCCAACTGAGCCGCTCGCTCCACAATCACCTTCCTGTTCTTTGAGGAGACGTTGTGGGCAATCTCTGCACAGTAGCTCCTACAAAGGTAACGCACAGACAAAGAAATTAAGACAAGCACACCACTGCAAAGTTCTATAATATCTCAAGAACTTGGCTGTACTACAGACCCCTTACACTGCCTGTTTTTCTTTTATACAATAGTTCTTATTAAATGCATTCCATTGCAAGCAATGCAGCAAAAGTTAATTACTAGACATTGAGAATCAAATGAATGCTGGAGATCTGTTGCAGATTATCTTCCACCTGCAGGCTATGGGCAGAGCTTGAGGTGGAATGGGTATCTCCTCTGCAGCACTCTCTCTCTCCATATTCAATACCTGACTAGAACATGGGTGAATTCAGCAGGTACAGCTGGAGAGGAAAGTTGGGCTGACCAAGGTCTTGATGTATTTTAAGCTTTGAATTACCATAAACATAAGACAGTTAAAAACTTTCCTCAAATCACAGTATACTACACCTGCATACTTATTATTAGTTTTAGAGAACTCAACATACTGCTGATACGGTGTTTATAGATGAACAAGCTTGCAAATTCACACTGCATACAACAAGAAGCTGCGCCGGGCAAAAACAGCCTTTGTTTAGGTCTGGTTCATTTGTTAAACTTTCATAAATTTGGACCTTTCTGTATTGCCAACGATTACGTTGTCAACATTCACTTCAACAGGACTGCATGATGCTTGATGAAATGCCAGACAGACTTAGAACTGAGATCTCAATTCTCAGTAACGATTATTTAACATTTTGTAAGGAACGGCACCGTATAGTTATCAAATTACATTATTGCAGCAGAACACCGAAGCAACACTTTTACTAACGGAAATTTGTGAATGAATTACTTGCATGTGTGTACTGCAATGGCCTTACTCCTGAGCAATGATGACTGCTACTAAATCTCAAACTAATCATATTAGCATGCCGGGTGTGCAGTGTGGGAAGGAAACCAACATTATCAGCTAGTTAAATAATCAACAGTAAATTTCAGAGCATGTACAGTGTCAATTCCCTCACCCCATTCAATCAGTTTTTATTTGGTGAGCGATTTTATTTTTCTGTATTCATTTTAATCATTCACCTAGGACAAAGGTGTTCCTTTTCACTTACAAGCAGGCATTTGGATCATTTTCAAAAATTCATTCCCACATTAATTTTCTGAAGTGTCTCTGCTTTCACTTCTGTAGACCACACATAGTTCCATGGTAACTTCAGGCGAATTTTATCTAATACATCTGTAGTGTTACGAGAAATTACCAAACACAAGAACACGTATGTTTTCCTGTACTGAGAAAATAACTTTTTAAAAAGCTTGCAACAGAAGTATAATTCAAACTAAAGGTCACCCATTTTAAATGTGGCAGCTGGGGTCGGGGGAGAGATGTGTTCATTCTTGTCTATTGTAACCACATGTACACTTCAGACACAGCATACAAAAGATATAGTCTGAATACAGCTGTGAAAACCATTGTGGAAAAACTAGTAGCTTCTGACTTTACAGTATGACTATACTGAGAGATATCCTATCACCCCAAGACTCTAAGAACAGCAGCATTAAAAGCTCTTACTTGTTGCTCATTAGAAGGACTTCGAGCTCTTTGACGTTGTGCACCAAGAACTTCTTAAAGCCAGACGGCAGCATGTGCTTGGTCTTCTTGTTGCTACCATAACCGATGTTGGGCATCAGCATCTGGCCCTTGAAGCGCCTGCGGACCCTGTTATCAATACCTCGTGGCTTCCTCCAGTTGCGCTGCAGAAGGAATGGGTCAGTGTTTAGCGTTTAAAATGATCCATGTTTTGGAAATCGAAATATCCTCTAATGTTTTAGACAAGGAATTATATACAAATACATTGCAACAGGCACAACATACAAGTACATTCATCTTTCACTAGCTGAGATGCAAATACATTTTTTTGAAAAAGAAATAAAAATAAAAAAGCCCAAACCACACACCTCAAGCTGATTCACACAGAAGTGTGGTTTAATTTAATGAAAGATGTCACATTTGAGACACACATACCATTTTTAATAGTAATACAAAACTGATGCATAACGATAAATTCGAAGGTGTGCCTTCGAATAATAAGACATCAAGTGACGCGTAGGTCACGTGGTTTTCTAAACAGTTTAGAAAATGTGTCGGAATAGATTCTGTAGATGACTTGGGGGCCGTTTACACAATGTTTTCAACTAAAAACTTTTTTTGCTGTTCGGGGCCTGAAAACGCAAACTTTTGAAAACAGGTGGCAAAGGGCAAGTTTTTGAAAACGATGCAGTCATCATCTCCGTGTAAATGTACATAAACGCAAATTTGTGAAAACGATGATGTCATGGCCATGCGTATTATGTGTTCAGTATTATAGGCATGCGTGCGAGTACTTCAGAACAACGCACAAGACATTCAAAACTACAGTGATGGATTACAGGACTGTGTTTGTGCTGCTCAAGATCACGAGTTTATTGATGCTTCTCCAGCAAAGTGTAGATTTACAGCAACACTTCTACGACCAGCGGAGACGCGTTCGTTACATACAGCACATTAACCCACATCTACACTGATGAGGAATATTCAAAACTTATAATTACTGTCCTAATTGTCTGTTTTGGAGTACATCTGTATCCTTTTATTGCTAATAAAAGAAAAGAAAGCAGACTGACTGCCAGTGTCTCAGTATTTTATTTGTATTTGCCGATTTTGCTCATTTTGGTGCAATGATGGTCAATTAGTACTTAAATATGCACTATTTCGATTTTTTTCAGTATTTAAAAATTAATGAGCTTTGTTAACAGAATTCTGTTAATTTCAATTCCTTATGACAATGAATAATTTTCCAAGTCTAACTATCAAGATTCTAACTGGACACCGAACTGTTTTTTTGTACTCCATGTAGATCATAAAGCATTGAAATAATTTGAGAAATGTAACCGTTATTGTGCTTTTTATCCAGGAAACCCACAGCTCCTCCGTCTACTTGTATTTATTTACAGGGCAGTCTTTCCCAGATCAATATAGCGGACACATTGACGTGAATGCTTATGTGCGCAGGTACGTAATGTTTCTTTACAAAGTAACATCACCAACTACTGGCCTGGCATGCGTAACACGCAGTTCATAGTTTGCACAGATCCGTGTGAACGGGGATCATTTTCACAACACCGTCGTACGAGAAACATTAAAAAAATTCTAAGAAAAACTTTTACATTTTTAGTACATTGTTGTCGTGTAAACACACATGCTACAGAACATGGAATTATTTTTTTTGGGATGTGCAGGATTGGGTTGGTCTTTTTTTTTTTGCCTTTGAATATACAAAAGTTTATCAGACCACTTATATATATATATATATATATATATATGTGTGTGTGTGTCCTCAAATACTCCTGTTTCCAATATGCTCATTATTCACACTACAGAACTACTTGTGATATTAGCCCTGACAAACAGGGATAGAAACATGTTCAAATCAATTCAAGCTGATATTGGAGCAGATTATCCAGACGTTGGCCCTACCAAACATCTGTCAATAACAGCAATCATTGACATTCATAACAGCTTCCTGTTGCAGAAAATATATAGCACTTCTTACCCTGATCTTTACATAGCGGTCTGACTGATGCCTGATGAACTTCTTAGTCCTTTTTTTGACGATCTTAGGCTTGGTAAGGGGTCTGAGAGCGGCCATGATGGCTGCAACAAAAACATTTCATTAAAAACTAAACACCACATACATACATACTATATAACTATACATATTACAAACACGCTACCAGTGTGTACTGCTTTACACACACTTGACTGAAATGTTTCTCATAACCTTAAAAATCTTTTGATCCGATGGTGTATGATTAAATGTTTGAAATCTGTGTTGTAGACAAAAATATAATCGTGCCAACATTCATTAGAAAACGAACAATTTATTTACAAAAAGAATATATTTTTATACAGATGACTTGGAGCAAAACATTCCAAAAAGCAGCCGATAAGTGTCCAGCATAGATGGGAAGTCCTTTAACACTGTTTAGAAACCATCTCAGGGAGATTCCTTAAGAAATCGGCTGGAAAAAATGCCAAGAATACATTTCTGGAAATTCTAGGCAAAAGGGGGTCTACTCTTAAGATGCTAAAATAATCAATTATTTTAGGGCAATTTTTTTTTTTTTTATCACAACATAATTCTCATAGTTACATGTGTGTTACTCCAGAGTTTTGATGACTTTATTATTTGAAAATGCAGGGGGAAAATAAAAATACTATAACTAGTGTCTAAATATTTGACCGGTAGTGTGCGTGTGTTTTATTTATATATGAACATTACATAAATATTTCCTTGCAAAAGTATGCCTTTAAATCCAGGACTTTTAGAAATCTGAGTAAAGTACACTGCAGTACTATAAAATAACTCAATATTTGAATATCAACATGCCCAATTTTTTTCAGCCCGACACTTTAGACTGTAACTAAAGAACGCTTCTTAAACATTAAACATAAAAAAATTAGCGTAGAAAGTCAAGTACTCTCTCTCACTAGTGCTACTTAGCTAGCATTAACAGTTTAACACTTCTCACATAAACACCAACTCTACTCTACAATTACAGTTGTAGGAGGAAAACAGATCAGAAAAAAGACGTTAAATAATCATCACTCTATTTATAACTGAGAAGCCAAACAAGACTCAATAGAGCTGTACATGCAGTTATTGGACGTTTAGCATGAGCATCGCTAGCACTAGCATGGCTTCATTAGCATGCGCTGATGCTACTTTCCAACTTGTGACATTACAATTACATAAGTATATATAATTAATTTAAGAGTTAACGACTTGATAACTACTTGAAGCCAGGCTTAAATAATACATATTCGCGCTACACAACTGTGCATCTTTAAACAGCGCCAACTCCACACTAGCCGCCATGTCTGCTAGCGCTACTTTTTTTATATACAAAATACCCCAAATTATTTATCATATTGAACCGAAATATCTGAACGTGTATAATCTTAGGACATCTTGGGATGATTCTACAAAGTGATGAGTTTAAACCTGAATCAGGATAACTTGATGCAAACAGATTTCCTCGTTCCACTCACCGTTTAATCTGCCTTCACGAAAAGACAGAAGGTAGAAGAGGAGGAAGTAAAGCGCGGAATGCTGGGAAATCAACCCCAAACACCGGAAGTTGGTGAAACCGAACGGCTTCCAAACGCCTTCTAATTTCCTACATTAGCGCACTACGTAGGGTATGAAATAATGGCTTAGGCACACTTCTTTATATTTAATAGAGCGCTATGTGGGATTAGATTCATTATATTATAAAAGTTTCACAGTGTGTTGTGCATTAGCGCGATTTTGCGTAAATTAACAGGATTTACTTATTAATTCATTCATTCAACAACAAATTTAGCTTTTTTATTTAATAAATATTTATGCTTCTCCTCGCAATAAATGGAAACGTCACTATTATAAAATAATGATACGTAGTCCATTATACCCATTAAAATATAATGTATTTGGACGTGTTACAAAGTAAGAGAAAGAGAAAAGTCCCTGTAGTAATAAAACAAAAAGTAAAAAAAAAAAAAAAAAGTAAAGAAAAAAAAGTCTGACGACATTGAAATGCTTAGAAAGAAAATCGGGGTCATGGATAACTATAGTTCACAAATTCCGTTGGTCTACACACATACTGTACATATCCCATAGTGTTTAAATTCACAGTATTAGGGAACACTTTATACATAGTTAAAAACAACTTAGAACACGAAACAACGACCTGAAGACTATACACAAGGCCAACATGCAGGAAATGACAGACAAAATACTTGACATTCTTTTCAGTTTATTAGAAATGTATTTATAAATCCACTGGGCAGTAGATTGGCAAAAAAAAAAATAAAATGAAATGGAAAAAAAGTAATAATAATAATAATAATAATAAATAAAAGAAAAGAAAGAGATAAATAACTATATACTAGATATTCCTACTAGAGTACTAAAGTCTCTCACTTATCCCAGTATTTTTTAGATAGTTTATTAAGGGGTGGTGCATTTTCCCAGATGTTTTCCCCAGCAAGTTCTCTAGTGTCATGTTTTGCTTTCCAATCTGCATCTCCATCTCAGTTCTTTCCTTCTCATTTCTCTTGCAGTCTAACAGAATGTGTTTTACCGTCTCTTGTGTACTGCAGTGTGTGCAGAGTCCAGTGGGGTGTTCTCCTATTCTGTTGAATGCTAGATTTAAGCCAGCATGACCTATTCTAAGACGTGTAATTATCATCTCTGCCTTTGAGTTTCTGCGCTGCCTCACACCCATGCCTACTTGTTTTTGTATAGTATATAGGTGTCGTGCTCTACATGAATCACGTGGGGGGGAGGGAAGCGTTTTGGGGGCGGGCGGGTTAGCAGGGGGCGGGAGAAGTTATATGGCTGGGTTTGGTCTCGTCATTCTTCAGATTTCTCCTGAGTTCCTCTTAACATTTTTTCCATCCGTTCTCGGCTCACGATTACAACGGCCAAGGTAGGTTTAAAACGTAATAAATAAATAAATATTCATGTCTACATCTTTCTTATTTGCTTTGTAGAAACCTGACCCTCATTTATCTAGTAGTCTTTATGATTTTTTTTTCTAAAATCTAAATTGAACAATAAATAAAAAATAAAAAAATAAATAAATAACACATCGTTGTTAGGTACACATCGTTATTTTTTTGCGTTATTTTTGTTGCATGCATGCATGCTTGCTGACCGGAATGATTTTATTAAACAAAAAGTAATTATAAGATTGCAATGTGATAAATGAATATTTTTATATGACTTAGCCTAATAGAGGCCTAGGTAAAATAAGTCTTTTTAACAAGTCACGTCACAATTTCTGATTGTAAATTTATGCCAAATAAAAAATTATCTAATATTAAAACTTGTCTCTTTTGGCCTCCCTGTATGGGTCATTAGGTAGATATGTAAGTAAATTAATATCTCAGCATATACAATAGGGTAAAAAAAAAACAGCAACAAAAAAACATGGCACAGATCTGAATGGTGAATTAATATCTGCGGTTTTACAATGGGCTGGTTTGTCTATGAATCAGGAATTAGATATGGGAATACAAACCAAAAATATGTGATATTTTGAAAAATCCAGAATTTGCTAAGAGTCAGGAGTAATCAGACTCGCAGGACGTTAATGAAGTTAATCGACCAGCCAGAAGATATCGGAAGCATTTTTAAAATACCACCATTTGTCAAGGGAGATATGCTTTCCAGCATTATAGCGGGTCTAAGTTCTGCCTCATTTGTCATCTGCATTAAAAAAAAAACAAACCACTGGCTAAAATCTCAATGTTAAAGAGCTAGGATTTGGAAGCTGTTTTTATAGTTTCAGCAACATTAAAAAAAATTAGGACCAGTTGCTACACTCAACAATTACTGTAAACTCCATATACTGAGAGTTGAATCATAGTTGCTTTCTAAAAGTTTCAAAAGAAATTACAGACTTTGAGCAACATGCTGACTACCTATCAATTACTAGATTATTTAAATTGATAAAGAATAAACTGCCTAGGAGGAGATTGAAAATTCAAAATTGCAGAAAAATTTTCATGACGGAAAATGACATCATAGGGTGCATTCGAATTGTCTTGTTTCTAGCCCTTATGGTTCAAAAGTTATATGGTGTAATTGGTATTGTTGAATCTACGAAGACCAGTCTCATGACAATGGGCAAAAGTAATCAAAAACAATTAGCATTTTTTGAAATTGCATTATAATTTTGACGCCAATGATGATGTCAATGACAGGTACTAAGTTTGGTCTGAATATGCTAATGCATTACGGAGATTTGGCCTCACATCTGTTTTTGCGTGAATTCGCCATCGAATTCATCTGAACATTATTTGAGAATGGTTTCTTTTATCAAAAAGCTCTTGATAACTTTTTGTCTGCATGCTCTGAAGATGATCTCTTATGAATTTCATCAAAATTGGATGAACAATCTAGGACGAGTTTGAAGTAGGTTTTTCAGGAAATTCAAAATGACGGACAGGAATTTTAGCCTACCATGGCATAGTCTGTTTGAATTGATGTACAATGTACAGTCATAGGCTGGATGACAGAAGAGGAGACTTTTCACAAGTACTTTTAAGCTCTGAGTAAAAATGTAAGGAGCGAAAAAAAAAAAAATTTTCTTGGAAACATAATTAAGTAAGAGTATATGTATTAAATTTTATATTACTCAAGTAACAAGTAAATACACCAACATAATGCTTAATTATAATAAAAAGAAAAGTGCAGTTACTCAAGCATTGTTTAATCCTGGGCTTAGTCCACACAACTCGGGAAAATGTGAAAATGAATATTTTCTTCATTTTGCCATTCTGTCCACACTGAAGTACTTTCAACTACCAAAAAGATAATGACAGTGTTTTTCTAAATATGCCATATATCCAATTAATGGTTTAAAAATGCCTATGTAGGAGCTGGTTGGGTCATCAATAAAGTAGGTGGTGATATTGAGCTATACTGATAAATTCACTACTAGTCAACATCTACTTGTGATAAGAAAAATGTAACTGAGCAGGAGAGATTGGCTAATACCTGCCCCTTTTCTGCCCCATTTCACATAATGCTATTGGGCAGTTCCTCTCCATAATGGTTTTCTGATGTTTTGAAGGTGTTGGAACCCTCTTCATACGTAACTACAAATCAGCCTTAAGAGAGGAAACATTCATATCTACAGTCGTGCACAGCTGAGTGTTAACCCACTCGGAATGCATCAGAGCCATAACTGTGGCCTCTACTGAGCTTGAGCCTTTAACTACAAATATTTAATTAATGCATTATAGTTAATAGTGTTTCATCAAAGTTTTAACCTGTGATTACAATCATCACCAGTAATCAGAAATATATTTGGGTTAATCTCCAATGTGAAAGATGTGACGCAATGTTTATTATGCTAATTTAAAAAAATTCCACTGTGTTTACTACAGCTATGTATGCCCCAGTGCATGGAATGGGCCCCCCCCAAACGCAGCCCCTGTTATATGGGATGCAGACCCCACCGAACCCAATGCCTGGATTTGACGGAATTGGCGGTAAGAGCTTAAATAATTAAATATTGGAATGAAATGAAAAATAAATAATAATAAAATGATTTTTGAGAGGAGTTTTATTTGGTGATGTATTGGCATATTACTCTTATGATGACCACTTACCCACTCTTGTGTAATGACTTATTATTTACTGAGCCTCTAATGTCACACTATATACATGACCTTTGGGGACAACAGGCCATTGTGTCAAGAAATGAAATGTGTGCAAAAACAGAAATATCAAAGGGTTTGATTATGGCTTGCCTTAATGTATTTGCCAGTAGATATATAGTAGCTTGTCAGTGGGCTAATACAGTACTTCTTCTTCAGCTTGTTTCTTATATAGAGACCCATGTCTAATCTGCTGTTAATAGTACAAATCTTGTACACACTTGTGATGTTATATTTTGAAAGGTGGGTTTCTTCCTCCTCCACCTATCCAACCAATGCCAACTCCTGATTCACAGCCAGCACAGGACTGGAGGTATGATTCCTTAATTTAGGGCCAACCTTTTTCATATCATCATATAAATGCATGTATATTTTTAATGTGCTTGTCGGTCATTGCCGGGCCTGACTGTTTCCAACAGTAAGCCTAGTCTAAGTAACTCTGTAGATCAACTACATGGTGGCAAGCATGACAGACATGGCTGAACTGATATCAGTGATCCAGCTAACCCTGTAACTTGGAGACTTGTACTTGTCAACAAAACCCTCTGTATAGGTCAGTGGCTAGTCATACTTCATGCCCCATCTCAGTTGAACATGAAGAAGCTATATTTACAGCTACTTCTGGAAGGCTTTTCCAGGATTATAATGACCTACCATCTGAGCTACCGTTTTCAACCAGCTCACAAGTTCAAGTGTCACCCCATCACCCCAGTGAATATAGCCTCATGCCAATGAACAGCATGACCTGCAGTTACTTTGCCAATCAGATTCAGCCAGACCATCACATGTGGTATCAGCATCAGTTGAGGACACTAGGACTAATGACTGCAGCTATATTGGTGTTCCACCTAAGCTTGCAGGAGCTGTGGGCATTCCAGAAGTGAGTGATTATTAGGACAGAAGACAAGAGGGTTATTGTACCAAGTGATTACAATTTCAAATCCCATTGGTGATATCATTTTTCAGTTGGATGAGTCCCTGTGTATGGATATAGTGCAACACTATAAAATTACATGTGGCAGCCATTGTAGTGACCATAGGACCATGGATGGCATGGCTTTAGAGTTCTATAGGCTTATTACCACCTTTCTAAAGGGGCAAGGCACATCCACGTACTACAATCCTAAAGGAGTTCAGAATGGGATATTTCTTTAGAAGAAATGGAATCAGACAAATAAAGAGACGAGATTTTGCTGAGATACTCATATATACTCAGGTAAACATGTGGGTTTCAGTATCCATCCATCCATCCATCCATTTCTGTACCGCTTAGCCTACACAGGGTCCCGGGAAACCTGGAGCCTATCCCAGGGGACTCAAGGCACAAGTTGGGGTGCGCTGTAGCCCGGTTGCCAACCCATCTCAGGGCACAATCGCACAGACTCACACACATTCCTGGAGGTGCGAGGCAAACGTGCTATCTAATAAGCCAGGTTGTAGTATTGTAGGGCAAAATGGCAATGCTTTAAGAAGGATTTAACCTGACCATCTTTGAGTCTGTATTTGTGAGAAGTGTCTGTTTTTTAAAAGATAATCTCAAGTTAAAGGGATTAGATGTTGTCTCTCTCTTCTTTTGTTTCAGTATTCCTGCTCTTACCAAGGAAGAGGCCCAAGAGGCTTTTAACAACTTTGCAAACAGCAATTGCTGTTATTCGTCTGGTCCAGCTACAGATGGTGTGATCACCAATATGGAACAGTTCAACACCTACCGAGTAACTGCAATCACACACATTCTCTCTCGTGAAATGTTATACAGAAAAAACAAGCTTGGGTTATACTGTATGTACATGCACTGTAGTGTACAACAAGAGTTTCCTAGGACAGAAGACAAGAGCGATAGTGTTCACTTCCTAGTGCACTGGTTCTTATGTTATGTCCAGCAAATGCGCACAATTTCAAAACCTACTGGTGATATCATTGGCTGTTGAATGAGTCCCTGTGGATGGATGTAGTGTAATATAGTGCCTTGGAATATTTGAATATAATGGCTTCGTAGCAATACTGTTTTAAACACACCCTCATTGACTATCCCTTGCCATTTCCCTTGGTTGAATCTTCATTCATATCTGAACGGCTTATAATTCTTGTTAGATGAAACATTGTTAGATGATTATTGGAGGTGCAAGAAATCTAAACTGTTAAGCAGGAGGAAAAAATATATATTCAGTAGGTAGTAATTTACAAAATACTTCAAAAGTATATTTGTTTTGTTATGTAAATTAGGTTTTATGTATCCAACTATTCATAACCCTTGATGAATGTGATTATTTTTTATGCTGCTTAGCTAGCAGACTTACAAATTAGCAAACTAGCTAATTATCAAGACAATTAGACAGTTAAACTTATCCCTAGTAGATTAAGCACTTCTTAGTGGTGAAGAGCTGTTGACAAAGGTGTGATGAAAATAGCATTGAAACAGAGGATGTGTTTCAGTCCCATTTTGGCTGACGCATTTGTTCACCTTCACAGTATCGCCTAGAGACTTACACGGAATCCAGAAAAACGGAGTGGGCGACCAAGCCTTATGAGGGTAATAAAAGAATCAGATAGGTCTTTACAGTCATTTACATTGCCCTCCACTAATATTGGCACCCTTGTTAAATATGAGCAAAGAAGGCTGTGAAAAATGTCTTTATTGTTTAACCTTTTGACCTTTTATTAAATAGAAAATCACAAAAATTCTCTGCTCTTATGGTTATCAAACAATTGCAAACACAACACAAGTTTAACCAAAAAAATTTTTTGTTAAATATAGGTGTGCAACAGTTATTGGCACCCCTATGAATCCATATGAGAAAAATATATTTGAAGTATTTCCCCATTGATTTTTAAAAGTTTTTTGGTACACCTTGATGACTAGGAACAGGAAATTGTTCAACTATGACTTCCTGTTTCACAGAGGTACAACTATGAGGTAACAGATAGGCAAAATTCCCTTAGTCATTCATAACAATGAGTAAGACCAAGGAATATAACTGTGATGTGCGGCAAAAGGTTGTTGAGCTTCACAAAATGGGAAGTGGCTATAAGAATATAGCACAAGCACTGAAAATGCCCATTTCCACCATCAGGGCAATAATTAATAAGTTCCAGTCAACTGGAAATGTTATGAATCAACCTGGAATTGGACGTGTGTCTATTTTGTCTCAACGCACTGTGAAGAGGATGGTTCGAGTGGCCAAAAAAATCTCCACTGGAGATTTGCAAAAGTTAGTTGCATCTTGGGGTCAGAAAGTCTCCAAAACTACAGTCCGAAGTCATCTAAATCACCACAAGTTGTTTGGAAGGGTTTCAAGAAAAAAGTCTCTACTCTCATCCAAAACCAAACTTAAGCATCTTCAGGTTGCCAGACACTTCTGGAACTTCAAATGGAATCGGGTTCTATGGTCAGATGAAACCAAAATAGAGCTTTTTGGCAATAAACACCAGAGGTGGTTTTGGCGCACACAGAGAGGTAGCCACATGGAAAAGTTCCTCATATCCACGGTTAAATATGGTGGTGGCTCTTTAATGTTTTGGGGCTGTTTTTCTGTCAGAGGACCTGGACATTTTGTTAGGATACATGACATCATGAACACCATCAAGTATCAACAGATATTAAATGAAAACCTGACTGCCTCTGCCAGAAAGCTTGAAATGGGTCGTGGTTGCATCTTCCAGCAGGACAATGATCCAAAACCTACATCAAAATCAACACAAAAATGGTTTACTGATCACAAAATCAAAGTCGTGTCATGGCCACCCCAGTCCCCTGACTTGCAACCCATAGAAAACCTGTGGGGTGAACTGAAGAGGAGAGTCCACCAGCGTGGACCTTGAAATGTGAAGGATCTGGAGAGATTCTGTATGGAGGAACGGTCTCAGACCCCTTGCCATGTATTCTCCAACCTCATCAGGCATTATAGGAGAAGACTCAGAGCTGTTATATTGCCAAAGGGAGGTAGCATAAAGTATTGACCAAAAGGGTGCCAATAATTGTTGCACACCTATATTTAACAAAGTTTTTTTTTTTTTGGATAAACCTGTGTTTTGTTTGCAATTGTTTGATATTCATGAGAGCAGAGTACTGTTGTGAATTATTTTAATAAAATATCAAAAGGTTAAACAATAAAGATAATTTTTCACAGCCGTCTTTGCTCATATTTACCAAGGGTGCCAATATTAGTGGAGGGCACTATATATATGCTTCCATAAATTGTTTTCTTATTGCAGTAACTGTGTAATGATAGGTCAGCCATTGACCACCAATGCACAGATTGCTCCTAATCCATGGGAAGTCCCGGTTCAAGTGCCAGCCATGTTTACAAACTCCACTGAGGATGTCGAAGTGCCCTGCACAGCATCAGTCAAGGTATATATTAACTAATGCTATACTAATTAGCATACCTGTTGTTTTTGTTTGTATCTTGTGGTCTAAATTTCTTTATTTGAACTTTTCCTTAATTCACACCAAATATATTTTTTACTCCAATATACAATTTTTTGTTTTAATAAGGGACATCTGTGTAGCACTAGTCTGCACTGAGAATTTAATCCAATTGCAAAAAATTGTTTAATCTGTAATTCATGAGTGGTTTTATAACATTTTTTACTCATTATCCATATTTTAAAAAATTTCCTTTCTAGCCATGTGACCAATGCTCTGCCTCAGGAAAATGTCAGTGTACCAAGTGTAGTGGATCCAAAACTGTAAGTGATTTCAGGTTTTATATATTATACTTTACGTTATGTTTTCCGTTACTCCCCAAGCCTGGCTATCAGTCAGTCTGTGCAGTGCATGGCAACATGCAATGGTCTATCCAGCAGTGGCTTCTTTAGGAGCTATTTTCATTGACAAACAAAATATTAGACCATATTGTGTCTAAAATGTCAGTTCCGCTGTATTAATTATTTTTTTATAGAACCACCTTTTGTTAACTAAATATCGAAATACTAGAGATAGATCTAATATAGAACTTAATATCCTTTTTGGATTAATGTTTGATTTTCAAATACACCAACCATCTCTGTAGGCTGTGCAAGAAGAGGAATGAGGCAGCACTCTCTGTAACAGTCTTCTCAGTCAGCTGAACTTAAGCTAATCAATGCAGAAAATCTCTGAGGAACATCTGGAAAAACTTAGTTTTCGAATGCCTGTAGTCCCCTAGTCTTTCTGTACAAACAAAGGAAATATGCTTTTATTATTTGAGCTGTTGCTCTGTATAGCTCTCGGAGATTGCATGTAGTGTATAGAGTTATGTATCTCTATGAGCCTCTTTTAAAATCATTATTTAATTGATTGTTTTTATTGTAAAACTTGTATATTCGTTGTGCATGTTTTTCATCTTTCTTAAGAGATTGTTCTCTATCATTATTAAAAGGAAATCTTCTCAGAAAAATCATACGGTTATTATGATGAAATGCTACTGAAAAGACCCCATTTTGACTCAGTTTACTCAGCCACATTATACAGAATATAGAAAGTTTACCAGAAAGTTCCACACAGTGTGTGGTAGAGCAGATACAGATACTGATAATGTCGTTGCATTACACCTCTAATATACTGTATAAAGTATACATATAGCCCTGTGGAGGGTTCATCGTGGAAAAGACCATGCCCTTTAACATAGAAATGTTTCATAGGATAAAGGTGATCAGTCAGATTAACTTTGTATTGTTCTGCAGTACCTAAACAGGTGGAGCCAAGCCATGGCAACAAAATGGCAGTCATTGGATGACAGAGCCACCAGTAGTATCTGTAGCATGTAAAGCTATATAAAAATATGTTTCCTTAAAAAAAAATCCTGTCTATTCTCCAAATCATAGTCTTTTATTCTGCCAAATGTCTTATTGCAGAGACAATGCAGAACGTGCAGAGGCTCTGGGAAAGTTGCTGAAGAACAAGTCTGTGAAACATGCAATGGCACAGGCAAAGTGAAGTAAGTTTTCACACTACAGCTGACTCACTAACCCTTTTAGTTACCACTTTGTGCAATGAGACTAACATATCTAATACACATGTTTTGTGCAGATCAGATGTGTTATCCATGCAGTGTCAGTTTTACTCAGCGATTGTCTACATTAAATGATCTAGAGTATGGTCGTTCTCTACCCAATGAGAAAATGACCAAAATTACACTTTGAAACTTTCTTACACTGCAAGTCATTCTAGACCCACCAGCATTAACTGTGACACTGTGGGAAGATCCTGTTGCTTCAAGCCAAGGCAATAATCATATATGGACCTGTGTTGACCATATATGGTGCTGTGTTTTATTCCATTTTTTATAGGTGCCCTGATTGTTCAGGTCAGGGAACAACTGTATGCGATACCTGCAAAGGGAAACAGAAGTTATTAACGTATATCAAGCTTATAGTGGAATGGTAAATCATTCACATTTTAACACAGAAATTAACTAAAATCTAGTCATTAAATATAACACCATTTTTTGGGCATTTTTTGGCATCAGGAAAAACAACGTTGATGATTATATTGTGGAACAGTCAAGTGGTCTGCCAAAAGATAAACTGGATGCAATTACTGGGAAGAAGCTCATCAAAGATACCAAGTTCATGGTGAGAGAAAAGTTATTATTATTACTACTACTACTTTTGAATAATATGGTAGGGTTCCCATTTGAATAATAGTTTAGATTCATGCCTGGCAGTGTAAATGCTGAAATGCACAGGATCTTTTATCATTGCTGTTATGTTTATCGCAGGTGTATCCTTTGATTGGATTCCCAGAACATAATGTGGCTCAAGCATCTGAAAGGATGGTCATGGAACATCACAGCAAATTTTCCAAGGCATCACGCATCATACAGCAGGTTAACATTCATTTATGCCTGGCAACATACAGTCATATGAAAAAAAATTTGGACACCCTGTTAGACACTACTTAAAGTCTTTAACCGATGGTTTATTGACAGATGTTACAGTTTTTTCTAACAAGCAACAAGCTTTATTTATTTTTTATAAATTTTTTTGCTTTGCTAGTTTTTTTCCTCACTCTTCCTTGCAGAATGTTTTATTCCACTAACAGTTTTATGTCGACTTGAGTGCATTGCATGTCTGAGAGATCTACCTATAGATTTACAGTATCACCAATAACCTTTTCATGTGACTGTATGAACCTGCCATCATTTGTTCTACATGAATGAATGGATTCAAATTGTAGTCCTGATTGTGTAAAAAATACATTTCACTTAATTCTTGTTTATGTGGGGACTAATTTAGAATTTTCTGACCTTTCTGTGTTCCAGCAACAAAGTGTTGAGCTGATTCCCATCACTAAGGTGACATACAAGTGGAATGAAAATCATTATATTTACTTTGTTTATGGTATTGAATTAAAGGTCAAGGCAGTTGACTATCCAGCTACGTGTTGTTGCACTATAATCTAGCAACCCAGAGGAAGCATAAACTCCCTACATGAGTGGCATTTAAAATGTAAACATTTATAAACATTTAAAACTTTAAACATTTCTAGCAAATATAGGTGTTTTGACATGTTTTGGGTCTGAGTTTGATTTTTAGGTTTTGCACTGGAGCTACAAGTGTAAATCTTTCCTTAACTCTCTACCTCAAACTACATAAGGTTCTTCATAATAGCTATGTTTCCATCCATGCATTTTTATGTGAATTTTGGGATATCCTTGTCCCCGGTTCAATCCTGATCTCAGGATACTATCAGTGTAGAGTTTTGCATGTTTTCTCCATGTCTGCTTGGGTTTACTCTGGGTTCTCCCATGTCCACCTACCTCCCAAAAACACACCATTGGATATTCTGGATAGCTTTTTGGTGTGAATGAGTGTGTGAGTATGTGTGCATGCTTCCCTGCAATGGACTGGCATATCATTTAGCGTTCATATTCACTCCTGCTTCACATGTTGTTCATGGGATGAGCTTTGGATCCACTGTGACCCATGACCAGGATAAAGTGATTACTGAAAAGAAATGAATGAATGTTAATGAAACAATTATATGATGATTTTGCCATGTATTTATGAATATTATGGATGAAACAGATTTCTATTAGCTCCAGCACAGTCCTAAACTGTAACATTTTGAAAGCAGACATGTCTTGGCTGATCAAGAAGAAAAGAACGTATATTTCATGATTTCTGCTAACACTGTTACATAATCTACAATTATGCCTGTTTCTGATCTATTGCTATGCTGTATTTTTTAAATGAGCTAAAATGAGCTTTTACAGTAAGTACTTGGGACTAACCCTAATCCTGCTTCTGTTAATTACGTGTTTTTAATGTTAAGCTTAACTTGTATGTGCTGCATGACAGTATCATATGTATCTAACCACTGACTCTGTATACTTGATTTACTTATAAACCTGTGGAAACATAATCAAGTGAGTGCTTATCACACATTGAAAAGGAATACTGCCAATAAATATGACATGTCAATGATGTAACATTGTGTCTCTGAGTTCAAAAACTCTAAATAAATATATGTGTGATATACTGTAAATTCTAGAAATTCTATTTTGAATTTCTCACAAATGGCAGCTTGGGAAATCTACTACTAGGAATTACGTACATAAATAAAACTTTACTCTGACTTATTTCTTAACTTGGGGTCCATTAGTAAACAATGGCAATAGATAATAAATTATTAGAAAACCATGCTATATTGCAGAAATTTTTTAAATGTGACATATTTATAAGGGATATTTCAAGATTAAAGGTACACTATAACTTTTTTGTTCAAAATAAACAAAATTTAAATAATGAGTATACGTCATAAATTCATATTCCAAATCGTGTTTTTGTCTCATTCACTAAAGGTAAGCCTATTATAAGTATTTATATTTTAGACCTGTTGGGATCTATTTTGCTGGAAATTATGTACATACGTCATTCTGGTTTTATCTCTCGAGCCTAGTAGTGAATGAAATCGGAATCAGATTGAAATCAGTCACTACAGATTAGTCACATTCGCTAATGCTACCACTTCAGCTATCGAAGGAATCAAGCAAGTGTTACAACCCGCTATAACACATAAAGCTCCAGCTGCTGTGTTTTGCCACCATATGTGACATCTACCTTCGGTTTGCCTTTAGGAGACTCCTTTTCCCCTGTGTACGTCTTTACCATGACTGAGGTCTTTTCTAACGGTAGCTTGAAAAACAGTCTGTTGTAGACAGCTTCAGAAAGTACAGACAAAGCTGAGCCTGTATCCAGCTCCGTTTTCAGTTTTACACCAGACACATTTGTTGTTATCCACATTATTTTCCTGTCTGTTTCAGTCATGCTATGCAGTTCTAGGCATACGGATCATCTTTGTCAGAGCCTGTGCTCTCTCATATGTTTTCACATTCAGACACTTTATGCACGTGTTTAGTTTTGTATTTGAAACCTTTGTCTTTACCTGGTTTTCCTTTTTTTTTGTCTGTTTTGCACACTCTTTCTATGTGGCCTTGTCTGTGACACTTTCTACAGACTTTTTCCTTGAACCAACAATCATTTGCATCATGAGAGGATTTACCACATCTATAACATATCTGCCTTTTTACATCACTTAGGGACATTTTGTGCATTTCATTTTCTACACTCTTTTTTTGTAGCTCTGATGCACCCTTGGCTGCTGTTTCCATTGATATGGCAATGGCCAGTGCTTTTTCTAAGTCCAGGTCTTTTTCTGACAATAGCCTCTTCTGTGTGCTTGAACAATGCATGCCACATACCAGCCTGTCCCTTAATGTATCAGAAAGTACCTCTTTGAAGTCACAATGCTGTGAAAGGTTGCGTAGTTCTGCCATGTATTCAGAAATGCTCTCCTCCTTTGACTGGTTTCTTTTGTGAAAACTGAATCTTTCCGCAATCACTAGTGGTTTGGGGTTCAAGTGACATTGTAAGATGTCAACAATTTGTTTGAATGTCTTGTTTGCTGGCTTTGCAGGGGTTACTAGGTTGCCTAAAAGATTATATGTTTTAGTCCCCATGAGACTAAGGAGTACAGAAACTTTCTTCTCTGCACCCACATCGTTCGCTTCACAAGTTCAACCCTTTCAATATACGCCTCCCAGTCTTCATTAGCACTGTCAAACTCATCCATTTTCCCGACAAAGCCAATTGTGTTATTTCCACTTTAGCTTTTTAGCGTCTTTTACTGCGTGCTATGCACAGTTAACGTTACTCACGCAACCCTTTCGCTAGAAGTGACTGCCTGCCGTGATTCACTATTCCTCTCCTCATTCCCTCCGGAGACCACCTGGAGCTGGAGGAACATTTTGCAAATAATTAGGTTAACTGGCAACAGGTCAGTAACATGATTGGGTATAAAAAGAGTATCTTAGAGAGGCAGAGTCTCTCAGAAGTAAAGATGGGCTGGAATCCGGATGGAAGAATATGTTGCTCTAAAACCTGTATATACCTTTCAGCATTGATGGTGCCTTTCCAGATGTGCAAGCTGTCCATTCCATAGGCACTAATGCACCCCATACCATCAGAGAGTGCTGATAAAAAGCCAGATTGTCCCCTTCCTCTTTCATTTCAGTCCATGGTTAAACTATTGTTAAACTACAGTCTGTGTTCGTACTCATTTTCAGAATACATCAGATTCCTTCAGTAATGCTGTTCTGTCTTTGTAGACAGCTGCTGGCTATCCTTCTATACTGCTAATCCCCCCTCTCTCTCTCTCTCTCTTTCTGTCTCTCTCTCTCTCAATTTCTCTCTCTCTCTCTCTCTCTCTCTCTCTCTCTCTCTCTCTCTCTCTCTCTCTCTCTCTCTATCTCTCTCTCTCTCGTGTGTGTGAGAGAGAGAAGGCTCCTCTGACCAGACCACTATTTTGGATTCAATCCAACTGCAGTGTGTACAGTAGGTGCCTCACTTGCCTTCTGGAACACATATGGAACAAAATATTGTTAAAACTAGCAGTTTTCCAAAACCTGTTTTAAGGATAATATTTTTCTAGATTGAATAATACATTTTCTACAATTTTCTAGTCATTGTCCATAAAAATGTACAGAATGCCTAGACTTTTCCTTTACCCCATTATCTCAAAGTTCATGCAGTACCAATTCCCTGCCCACATTTCTCTCTCTTCACTTTCTTAAAACCAACACAACTTCTGCTTGTGCAACAACACAGAGCAGCTGAATGCATCTAGGAGAGGACAAACAGGCAGGGACGGAGGAAGGAATGGTGAAAGAAAAACTGATAAAGAAAAACACACTGTACATTACATACGGTGCTTTAAAAATCAGCTGACCCATATAGTGCTAACTGTAATGCCAATGTAATCTTCACTGTGGTGGCTGTCACTCAGGTGGTAAAGCGGGTTGTCCACTAATCGTAGGGTTGGTGGTTCGATTCCTGGTACACATGACTCCACATACCGAAGTGTCCTTGGGCAAGAACCCCAAGTTGCCCCCGATGGCAAGTTGGCGCATTGCATGGCAGTTTTGCTACCATTGGTGTGTGAGTGTGTGTGTGAATGGGTGAATGAGACACAATGTAAAGCGCTTTGGATAAAAGCGCTATATAAGTGCGCCATTTACCATTTACTTTTTATATTTGTGTTGATATGGGCAAACATTTTTGGTCCCATATCTTCCCAAAGGTATAAAGGTACATACAAAAGATTGGGAGGGAAAATAGTATAAAAATGTATACAAAAGTGTATACATGTGAACATAAGTACAAATTAAGCTCCAATACAGCTTTTGAATAATAAGCTACAATCCACTTTTTTTTTCTTCTAGAAACCCATATCAGATTTTTCCCCAACAAAGCACAAATGGTAATTGCATACCAAAAAACCCTGTGGCCAGTTTATTACATCACATTTTTATCAGGTAAAACTACCATACAATATCACTATTATAATAATGCCACTGAATGAATGAATGAATGAATGAATGAATATACAAACATGGACAATAAAAAGGAACAAAAATAAAACATAGAAAAAAGAAAATGCATAGACTTTTTTTCCAACATAGAGCCAGAGTTCATGTTTGGAAGTGTCACTATTTGAAATATCAGGGTTCACAAATACTGTATATAAGAGAATTTCAAATCTCCTCTATTGATCACGGACTTACATGGCCTACAGATACAACTATAGTATAAGGGTTTTTCTATCATTTATCCAGTGTCAATGCTTGTACTGAACTGCTGTACTGCAGAAAACCATAGATTCTTGTGGGAAAAATCAGTGTCCTGTCCCTTTAAGGAGAGCTTCTAGCTCTGGAAGTAATGAAATTAGCTAGCACTCACATGATATTGATTTGGTTTGGGGAGTGGTGTCATTTTTACATTGCACTGCACAAAATGGAATACAGAACTTTTTCAGTACATCCAATGTTCTTTTTACACCCAATATCTACAATAAGATTAGGTTTAAGCTGGAGTTTATCAATTAAATAAGGAAATGTAGGTTTACTTTGCAGTTCACTGATTTGAGTGGTGTCTCAAAATGTCCAACATTATCAACATTATCATTAGAGACCTAGAGAGCCTGTGACATCATTCTATTCACAGCAATGCAAAGCCATGTAGCTGACTCATTGCTCTTGCTTCTCTCTCCCTCTTTGCAAATTGACTAGTTGTCTATGGACATAAAAATAAAATACCAAGATGTGCCACATGTTCCTGCAACAACACCAAGTGTAGGTTTTGCAGGAAGACATTTCATGCAATAACATATCTAGAAGTATAAATGGTAACCCTTTACTGTATGATCCAAGGTATAGGGTCATAAAGATTCAATAATACTATATGCATTTATCCTTACCACATCAGAAAGTTCTGAAGTATATACATTAACAGCCAGTTGAGTCATATATGCATTAACCGTTTTTCAGAATTTCACTTGCAGAGGTTAATGTTTCAAGGAATGCACTTAAGCGACCAATCGAGAGAAAAATCTTTCTTCTTGGAGGAATTTTAGCCCATTTTTCAGTACAGAACAGCTTCAAGTCTGGGATGTTGGTGGGTTTCCTCACATGAACTGCTTGCTTCAGGTCCTTCCACAACATTTCTATTTTAGGAAAATGTTTGTGAACCCTTTAATATTTCCAGGAAATGCACTTAAGCAATCAAAGGGTTCATAAACTTGTTTGTGAACCCTTAGGTATGTTTCAGGAAATGCACTTAAGCGATCAATTGAGAGAAAAATCTAAACTAGACACACCGTAGAGGACATGTACCGATTGAAAAGTATGATCTTTTGGGGTATTTTATTTTATTAATAGCATGAAAACCTGAACATGAAAAGTCTGTTTTTTGTTTTTGTATGTTTTGTGTTTTTATCTGTGTTTTAAAAAAATTTTTGTTGATATTTTCTTATTGTGTAAAGTGCCTTGAGAAGCTGCTTTAAAGGCTTTAAAAAGAAAGTTTTTTTAAAAATGATTATTATTATAACCTATTAATAAAATAAAATACCCCAAAAGCTGATAACTTTCAATCTGTATGTGTCATGTAGGTACATCCCAGAGTTGAACAGGTTCTGTACTGAGGAATGCACTAAAATTCCTCCAAGCCGATGTGCAGGAACACAGAGTTACCGGAAATGTTTAGTTCCAGTTATTGCTGCACAAGGGGGTCATACCAGATACTGAAAGCAAAGGTTCACATTAGAGATGCACCGATGTATCGACCGATAATCGGTATCAGTCGATAAAGGCAATTTTTCACGCTATCGGCTATCGGCCGATAGTTTAAAAACATCCGTTGATCAGGGCCGATTATATCCTGTCAATCAAAAGAGGGCGCAAAAACACATTGATTTCGTGCTGTCTGTAAAGATGAGGTCTCTTGTGTGGAATGACAGTAAAACTGCAGTTTGTAAGCTCTTCACTGCTAATGTTTTACACCAGAAGTGAGCAGCAGTATAGCGGGAGTTTCGGCGTAGAGTCTAATTTATTTATTCATTTATTTATTTTGCCGAGCTGCTCATGCTGAAAATTATATTTGTAGAGTAGTATATTTAATATCCAGTTAATGTTAATATATAAAAAAGTTTATATTATATATGACCAGTTTGATGTTCACTGATGAAGTAGAAATTCTTTTGTTTGTAGTGAGTGTTTGTATGATTTCCCCTAGCGTTCTGGAGCAGGAAGAGCAAGCACGTGCTTTCGGGTTTCAGTGACACTGACTTTGTTTACTTCTGACATGTGTGTTTTGTGATTTCTGACCTTTCATGTATGTCTCATTAGTCTCAACTGTTTTGTTTCACCCTTGATTACGTTTGTCATTTAAACCCCTCGTGTCTCTTTGTACTTCGCAAAGTATTGCCTGAGTTTTCAGTATACCAAGCATTTGTTCCTCATTTCATATGTTATAATTTTGACCTTGTTCTCGCCCTCGTTCTTCAATTCTATTTAGCCTTGTTTTTGCCCGTTTACCGATCCCCTGACCCATTACCTGCTTTTGACCACGCTATTGTCTCACGTTTTGGATTTGTCTGCCTGTCTCTACTCTAATAAAGCTCTTATCTGCATTTGCATCCATCTTAACCTCCATTACATGCTTAACTTCACAAAGCCTAATAGGTGGGTTTTTTTAGAATTCAGTCAGTTAAGTCTGTTAATATGAATTAATAAGACTAATCTTCAGAATTTAGGTAATGTGTTCATGTTAATTAGAGCAATGTGTTTTCTGTTTTTGAGACCAGTTACTGTGAAACAACTTGTTGAAATGGAGAGAATGAATTCCATCCATCCATCCATCTTCTACCGCTTACTCCTTTTCAGGGTCGCGGGGAACCTGGAGCTTATCCCAGGCAGCATCGGGCACAAGGCGGGGTACACCCTGGACAGGGTGCCAGTCCATCACAGGGCACAATCACATACACATTCACACACCCATTCATACACTACAGACACTTTATACACGCCAATCAGCCTACCATGCATGTCTTTGGACCGTGGGAGGAAACTGGAGTACCCAGAGGAAACCCCTGCAGCACGGGAGAACATGCAAACTCTGCACACACATGGCCCCAGCGGGACTCGAACCCCGGACCCTGGAGGTGTGAGGCGAACGTGCTAATGAGAGAATTAATTTTTTATTGCATTTCCTTTAGAATTGTGGAATTAATTATTATTAATTTATAAGAATGCATAAAAGGCAGAACTTTCGGTTAACGGTATCAGCCGATATCACTCTGAATATATAAATATAACTATCGGTATCGGCTGAGAAATTTACTATTGGTGCATCTCTAGTTCACATACTTTTGGCACTCACAGATATGTAATATTGTATAATTTTCCTTAATAAATAAATGACCAAGTATATTTTGTCTCATTTGTTTAGTTGGGTTCTCATTGTTTACTTTTAGGACTTGTGTGAAAATCTGATGATGTTTTAGGTCATATTTATGCAGAAATATAGAACATTCCTGAACGGTTCACAAACTTTCAGACACAACTGTAGGTCACCGTGTCTATATATAATGTATATGTGCGTGTGTGTGTGTGTGTGTGTGTGTGTGTGTGTGTGTGTGTGTGTGTGTAATTTTACTTATTTTATATATCTACCATATTTAAAAGGTATACTTTCCTCAACTGTTCATTAAAACATTAATAATAATAATAATAATAATAATAATAATAATAATAATAATAATAGGAGTAAGCAGTAGAAGATGGATGGGTGGATGGATAATAATAATAATAATAATAATAATAATAATAATATTATTATTATTATTATTATTAATAATGATGATGACGACAACGTTTTCTTAAAAGTAAGGCTGTAGCGCCACCTGCTGGTGAGCCTTCTACCTCTGGTAATACCGGGTACACATGTATCCTTTTATTTTTTTAAAAAACATTTTACAGTTGTATTTTTTCCAACGCTGAACTTTCCAACATTTCCCCTCCCCGCCCCCTTGTCATATCTTGCAATTAACATGTTGCGACACAAGTTACTTACTGACAGTTATTATTACAGCTCTTTCGTGTTTGATAGAAAGCTTCATAACTCCCAGTCCGAGGTGGGAAGTCTCAGTGTGACCTGTTTTTACGAGCCGGAAACTCTCTATCACGGCAACTCCATCACAAAGTAAACGCCGTATTATCCAAAACAGTGAGGTGGGCGTGGCTTTATCGTACTTCACCAGGCACGCACGAAATTTGATCTCAGATCAGAAACATTGCGCCATCAGATTCGTCATCCGGAGTTTGTTAAATTTTTATTAGATTTAAACCTGTGCTCTTTTCCATCAGGATTATGGATGAGAAAGACCAAGATGTGGGTAAGTTACTGTACATTTGGATTTATTAAACCTACTGAAAGCTACGCACCAGGCTGTGAGACAGTGAGCGAAGAAATGTACATAGGCAGAGTATATAGAAATTAAAATGTAATCCCCCGCTCAGGTTAATGATTACTGAGTGATGAATCGTAGTTGTATTCAGACGACCACATATATTGTGACAGTTTTCTGTAATCATGCATGCCTGTCTTGCATACTTATTTACAATAAAAAAAATCTGACATTACTACAGGAAGAGCAAAATCTTCAAACTAAATTTAATATGACCCCCAAACAAACAAACAAACTAGGGGTTTTTTGTTTGTTTGTTTGTTTTTGTTTTTTAAGTTATAGCTACTCATCAACCATGAACCAAATTTTATTGATAATTTGGTTCGGTTAGACTAGACACAATACACCCAGAATTGATCACTGCCATCTCTGTTGAATGTAAACATCACTTAAATAGAAGCTTTACATTAATGTAAAGTAGGATAAAAGGTCTCAAGATGTCGCACACTATGTTGTGATCAAAAGAAATTGAGAAAGAACTGTTAAAATATATCTGTAAAGGGTTACAAAGCCATTTCTAAGGCTCTGGGACTCCAGTGAACCACAGTACGACCCATTATCTTGAAATGAAAAGAAAAAAAAACACAAAACTTGGAACAGTTGTGAATCTTCCCAGAAATGACCGGCCTCCCAAAATTCCACCAAGAGTGCATCAGTGACTCATCCGGTATCACAAAAGAACCCAGCCAAACATCTATGGAACTGCAGACCTCGGTCATCTCAGACAAGGTCAGTGTTCATGATTCCACCATTAGGAAGAATTTGGGCAAAATTGGTGTCATTTTACTTTTAACATTTTATTAATTTATCCAAAGTGACTTACAAATGGCCTTGTGCCCGATGCTCCCTGGGATAGGGTCCAGGTTCCCCGTGACCCTGAAAAGGATAAGCGGTATAGAAGATGGATGCATGGATGGACTTACAAATGAGGAAATACAAGCCAAGTAATATATCAAGGAGAGAACAGTGCAAGTAGTGATACCATACAGGATTTAGAGGTCTAAGAGCAAGTGCAAGTGTAGATTTATTTTTATTTTTTAATATTTTGAGTGGGGACAAGTGAAGGGTTAGTTAATTAGGTGGGTCTTTAGCCGCTTTCGGAAAATGATAATGATAGTGTCTTTATTAATCACATATACATTGAAATTCTTTTGTCGGGAAGCTGGGGTCAGAGCGCAGGGTTAGCCATGATACAGCGCCCCTGGAGCAAAGAGGGTTAAGAGCCTTGCTCAAGGGCTCAACAGTGGCAGTACTGGGGCTTGAATCAGTAACCCAAAGCCTTAACTGCCAAGCCACCACTGCCCCCGGTAAATTAGCGACTGGTTGGAAGTTGAAAGTTCATTCCACCACTGAGGGACAGTCAGTTTGAAGGTTTTGGAAAGGGACCTCTTTTCTTGCTGAGAAGGCACTACCAATCATTGGTCATTATTGCAGGTTGCGGGAGGGAACATAAACCTCAAGGAGAGTGTTGAGGTAGGGGGATGCTGTTCCAGACAAAGTCTTGTATGTGAGCACCAAGGCCTTGAATTTGATGCAAACGGTTACAGGAAGCCAGTAGAGGGAGACGAAGAGGGCTGTCCATGAGAGAGTTGCAAGGCAAAAACCAGTGCCAACCAAGAAGAACATAAAGGCTCATCTCACATTTGCCAAAAACAACGTAATGGACGCCAAGCCTTTTGGGATAATGTCCAGTAGACTGATGAGTTGAAAATGGAACTTTTTGCAAGACACGGGTCCCATTATATCTAGTGTAAAGCAAACACAGCATTCCACAGTAAGAAAATGGTTGTGGAATGTAATGTTGTGGAGATGCTTTGCTGCTTCAGGGCTTGGGCAACTTGCTATAATTGACAGAAACATCAAATCTGCTCTATACCAGAAAATCCTGAAGGAGGATGTCCGGTCATCAGTCCATTATGTGAAGCTCAGATGCAGTTGGGTTGTACAGCAAGTCCACCTAATGGCTCAAAAGAAACAAAATTATGTTTTTGAATTCCAATTTCAGGTTGATTCATAACATTTCTAGTTGACTGGAACATCCTAATGATTGCCCTGACGGTGGAAATGGGCAATTTCAATGTTTGTGCTATTTTGTTATAGCCACTTCCCATTTTGTGAAGCTCAACAACCTTTTGCATCACAGGTATATTCCTTGATCTTATCCATTGTTATGAATGACTAAGGGAATTTGGCCTGTGTTACCTCATATTTATACCTCTGTGAAACAGGAAGTCATGGTTGAACAATTGCCTATTCCCAGTCACCCAGGTGTTAAAACATTAAAATATCAATGGGAATCTTCTCCTCTTTTCTTCTTCTTACTAGCATTACTCCCATGCTATAGCAGGGTCCACAAATCCGTCTCCATTTTTCTCGATCCAAGGCGTCTTCCGGGGTGGCTTTCATGTGTTGCATGTCCTCCTTGATTCGATCCATCCGTTGTTTCTTGTTTCTTCTGCATGGTCGCCGGCCATCAGGGTCGAGATGCATGGCTGTCTTCGCCACCGAGTATTTAAATATCAGTCAGAATATCCATCCATGCATCTTCTATACCGCTTACAATTTTTTGCAGTCTTCTTTACTCATATTTACCAAGGGTACCAATATTAGTGGAAGGCCCTGTACATTCTCAAAATCCAGAACATTGTACATTTTATACTTAGACCTGGGGTTATATATACAGCTGCTAGACTTTTTATCATGGTTGTTTCTTAGCACTTCATTATTGCACTTGCTCTCAGGGGATTATATTTGTGTTAATTTGTCCATTGTTAAGTTACAGTGCCATACAGTCTGCACAAATAAACCGACCCGACATGAATTGCTCCCTGTGCAGCAGATTTTCTTATCAGAGCAGTTTACACTAACTATACGTCAGTAATCAAATCCAACAATGCACTACTTAAATGCTTTGTGTTAGTGATTTGGGTGGGGTTTCTCTTGCTTTTATACACCAAAGATCTTGACTCTTGATATTTGTCAGACTCTGTCTGTTATGTATAGAATTAAACATGATTGGGCTTGTGCTGTTATAGGAAAATAATCAACAGTAGGTTATGTGTTGTGGCTTGATGCAACGTGGCCACATAGTTCATTATTCTCCAATAACAGCACGTCCAGAAGTGTTTTATTCTTCTTGTACCATAGCAATTTGCTAACAATATATTTTAAAAAATTTATTAAAGAAAGACAGGTCATGTTTTTTTTAAATCAATTTATAGTTACAGTTAATGCTGTGGAACATCATTCAAATTATTTTGTTCATGCTATTACTTATGTTATAACAGCTATAAACAACTGTACATTTCATTACCAGCTTCTATTTTTTTCTATGTTGAAGATAATAAACTGTAGCTTGTCATGTTACAGACAAACCCTCCATTCTGCAGACCTTCCTGCATCAGAAAACTTAAAGTTATACAACTTACACATGGTTTCATAAGCAGCGTGTGGTTGCTAGCATGGCCTGCCTCCAGTCCTGACCTGTGGCACATTATGATAAGCCAACAATAAGGCAAGGGAGAGCCTGTATAGTTGTGCAGCTGAAGAAATGCATAATGGATGAATGGGGGAAAATTCCGCTTGCTAAACTTAACCAACTGATGTCTTTACTCAGCGCCAAACACTTAATAAGTGTTATTAAAATAAAAGGTGATGTTGCACAGTGGTAAACAGTCGACTGTCCCAACTTTTTTGGAGTGTGTTGCAGTCATCAGATTTAAAATGAGTGTATATTTTAAAAAATCTAATTACATTCACAAAGGAAAACATCAGACAATGTGTTAATAATGTGTATTCAATATAGTACAGGGTGAATTGAATTTTCAAATGACTCTTTTTGTTTGTTTTCGTGCATTTTCCATACTCTCCCAACTTTTTCGAAATTGGGGTTGTACTATTTTATCTGCAAATAGCACCTAAATCTGACCACTATTAATGGAGATTTTTCAAACTTGTAGCTAAATGGTTTCCTTTATTTGTTTGCGTTATTAACCGTATAGCTCCATTGTAAATCCACTGCAAATCCATTGCAAATCTTGGCTAATTAATTACATTTGGGTTCTTTTTTTTAAGCTATGTTGCCACAGAACCTCCTCTAGGGCGAACATATATTCTGTATTACAGAAACTACAGTAAAGCCTTCCCCATTTAATATCCCTCTCCTCGCCAGCTGTCGTATTGATGTGATATGGTGCTGTATTTTCAGTGCATTGTTTCTTTAGCCACCATTCCTTCACCTTTCTTGTGCTTGCGTTCGAATACCAATCTTAAGTATGATCTCAGCTGGAGGAAGTGCATTCACGCTGATATTTATATCACCGTCATAATTCTATTGTTCACTTAACTAAATGTGAGAAATGCTGTATTTATAACTCTGTATGCTGGAGCTCCCAGACAGCCAACGACCTCATGAATAGGCCACTGGAAGAATGTATGTAGTAAATGCTTCACCTTTCATCCAAAACAACAATGTTTGCTCAATTTCTGTTTTTTAAACACTTGTTTATCTATAAGCTGTCAGGCTGTGCTGATAGTTTGCTACTGCAAATGCTCACTTCTTGAAAAAAAACATTCTTGTCTTGCATTCACATCTGTACATTTCTACAAAGAGGTGTGAAAAAAGGTGGAGTGTCAGGGATTGTGTACGACCCACACACATACAAGACATCCTGTATACATTGTATGGTCCGAGTTGTGATGTATTGGTTACCTCTTAATCATTAACTTAAACCGACAGTGAAGAACTTGGCTTATTTGTGAGTTTCTTGGGTGGAAGTGCTATCATGAGACCTTCATCAGTAATACTGAAAATATTGAATATAAAGCAATTTTGACCTGTATAACAATTTTCTTGGGCACTGAATAATCCCATATGTGTTATTTCCTACTGTTAAAATAGTAAAAATGAAATAATTCCATGAACGTGTTTCCAAGCTTTTCAGTATTTCATATTATGCAGTTTGTAAGCCATTTTGGTATTAAAAATAACAAAACAAGCCAGAATTTAATTGCCTAGAAGAGGAATACAGAAGGAACATATTCTTAACCTATATACTTAAATTAATTGCAGATTAATCGCAGATTATCTCAATCTCTTCAGTTCCACATTTTTGCTTTATGAACAAAGTTCAGACCTGATAATCAGGTGCGGCATTGTAGATGGGACCTACTCAGATGAACTGGGACACAGATCAGAATTTTAAAAAAGCTGGACGGATACTGCCTTCAGGAAAAATATTCTGAATAGGGAACCCGATATAAAGTTCTGTTTAAATCATACTTACTAATGGGAGTTTTGGAAACATATTTGATTCCCCAGTTTCTGACTTGTTACTCTTACATTTTCATCATTACTGGTATAAATGATGATTCAGTGATATATTATTTTTCTAAATAGCTTTACTAGTCAGTGGTTTGACAGTTTTGCTTGTAGCCATGCATGATATAAAACAAATATTTAACTGCCTATTGTTACTTCTGCAATTGAATGCAAAGGCTTTGCATTTGCATTTGTACCTACATTCTCAACTGGCACTATTTTAGGAGCATGTGAAGGCAACATGAAAACAGCTCTTTAGCCAAGATGCAATTAATGCAAAGAACAGGAAGTAGCAAATTAATGTTAAAATAATAGTCCCAGAATTGAAAAATATCTATACATTCTAGTATTTTGTATATTTCTTAAAAATAAGTAAATAAAAAATAGTAAGTGATTACTAATTACATATGAATTCCACACTCAGAATAAGTACCCTTCTTGGTATAGATAGAGGTTTTCAGTTTCCTAAAAGTGTTGTAGTTGGAAATCTTTCTGAATGGGAAACACTCTGTTGTAGGGTTCTACTTAAAATCTTTAACAGTTGTAGATTTAATTGTTTTGAGACAGAGAAGTGTTTGGGACAGTCACTGTGTCTAGTACATGCTCTCTCTCTCTTTTTATAGGACCCTTTGATCCAAGCATTCCTGATGAGGGTCCTTCAGTGCTACCTGCAGGCTGGTTGGACAGTGTGACAGGCTATGAAGACCATAAAGGTGGAGGTACGCACTTACTGTCATAGCAATGATGGAATGTCACTGACAAGGTCTGGCCTGACTCCTGTTCTTCTGGGTTGGGAAGTAGGAACTATGCCAAAACTGCAAATGTCAAGGCTTTTTTTTTTTTTTGCTCATGCTTAATCCAAGGCATCCTAAAGCAGACTCATACAGTGGGTTATTTGTACTAAAGTAATATAAAAAAAAGTTCTATTCGTGGGCATTAATTTAACAGATGGTGTATAAGAAAGTTTAATGAAGCATAGACAGCCTGTTGGAATTTATGTTAAACATTAGGCTTTAGTTTGTAGACATTACTGTAAGAGATGGAGGGAAATGAAGGATAACAGTCACAGCAACACCACTTTCTACAGTACAGACTTTTCAAATATAGATATTATGGTAAAAAAAAATGCTGATAAATTGAAGGACATGCAGTTCATTATGTGTTGCATTAGATGTTTGACACGCTTCTGATTTGACTATATTTTGTAATCAGATTGCACAGATCAGATCTACCCTCCTCCACCTGATTTTATTCCTGAGCCTGAGAATGACAGGAACGCCTCCATCCCCAATGTGATGTATGCAAAGTTTTATATATGTTGTATAATGTACAGTTTACTGTATTGCAAATTATAGTTATATTTCTTAAACCCTACTCCATTATTCTTCCCTGATATAAGGCAAAAATTGTGTTCGTTAATATCAATATTGCTGAATGTTACAGCGTGTGTTTCAAGTTAGGTGAAATTATGTATTTTTATACCACAACATTGTTCAACTCTTGATTCCGACTGGTCAAAACATATTTACGTTAATACTCTTGTTGCAATACCTTATGGTTTCTATAGTAACAACTTAAATTTAGTCCCAACAATATACAGATTTTTAAAAATGGTTTTTAAATTCTTTCTCGCAGTACACTTTTGTTCCATTCCGCCGGCGGAATAAAAATGGATTTATCAGACATGTTCAATCAGTATAAACGAATGAATAATTTTATTGTTATTAGTCAGCACACTGTTGGGTTTCTGTGTGTAGAGTATTGTGACTCTGTGTTTAGCTGCTGGTGAGGCAGTGAGGAGAGATGTGAGCCCCCTTCTGGACAAACAATTCACACCTCTCAACAATAGCATTGGTACAGAAATAAAACAGACAGCACTTGTTTTGATAGTAAAACACTTTATATGACTGCCACAATTGTATAACATTTAAACCTAGTAGGCTAGATTAAAAAAGAAATGAAAAACTGCAAATACTTAGAACCCTGAGTGTCTACTTTCATATGAGCCATTAACGACTACAGTGGAATGTGACATCACAAATAAACACGGGCATCCCAAAACAGGTGGAAATTCCATTTTTGTGGTCTGTTAAAAAAACCTGTTAAACATATACTCATTGATATGATGAAGTTTTCTGTAATGAGATGTTAATTTAACGTTAAGGAAGGAAAGTCAAGTGTCAGTTTTTTGTAACAGCAATAAAGTTGTTCCATTCCGCAGAAGTCTTCAGGGCAGAGAATATTGCACTTTTGTATTTTATATTACTATTGTATTTTATTAGTCACTTGAAAAGCTGCATTTCTGTCTTATTAACTTTATGTGAGAGAGCGAGAGAGAGAAGATAAGCTGGTAAGGAAGTGACTGTTTATAGCTCTTCTAACATGAGTGATAACAGGAACTTTCTTGTTTTCCATATGGCTACCTCTCTGTGTGCGCCAAAACCACCTCTGGTGTTTATTGCCAAAAAGCTCTATTTTGGTTTCATCAATGGAAATATACTTCAAATATATTTTTGTGAATTTTTAATAAAACCTATTTTTCTAGCCTTCTTTGCTCATATTTACCAAGGGTGCCAATATTAGTGGAGCACACTGTAGTTGTAATGGTATTGGTCTTACAGGATGCCTCAGGTGTCAGAAGATGTGGCCAGGGAGGCTTTGATCAAGTTTGTGGGGAAAAAATGGACGTACAGCAGAAAACCCGCCCAGAACCTGGTCTTCAAGGATTTGAGGCCTTTTACAGTGTATCGTGTAAATCAACTCCTTCTGTATTACGTCATTCTGATGGTGTACTGACATTATTATTGAATTTTCCATAACAATTCTTTTCTGTTTAATTACATTCAGTTAATCTGACAATAACCATTATTTTCTCTCTGCTTTAGTATCGCTTGGAAACATTTACAGAGTCCAGATCAAGTGCCTGGGAGCATGAAATATATACTGGTATTGTATATCACATACAACACATAAGGCATGTGCTGATAACAGATATGTTATATATATATATATATATATATATATATATATATATATATATATATATATATATATATATATATATGAAACATATATCATCAAGCCATTTTTGAGCTGTGTTTACGCTTCTAGGATAAGGTCTGTCCTATTTGGAACGCAGCATAAGCACATCTGTCTTTTAAGGTTCCCTATCTTAGACAAATTTCCTTTTCTGAGAAGTCAAGTCCATAATTTTGTCTTCCATACAAGAGTACATGTGAAAGTTCAAAAAACATAGCTCACTCAGATTGAGCAATAATTGAAATACTTGAAATTGCAGGACTGTCACCAGGTCCAAACTTACACTCCTCACTCTTGTACTTATGAATCTTTCCTATTAGTTTCTCTGTAGTTACTGAAAAATGATTACTGTTACAGAATAATATACTTTAAGTTGAATAATCATGAGTATCAGATGAGTAAGCTGAGAGGTTAAGGGGTTAGATCGTGCTAAAATTTAAGAAAGTTGTTTTGATAAGAAATTTTAATATTGGCACATGCTTCTAAAACATACGCTTTTTAATGTTCAGGTTATTTTATATGTCTCAGTGAAAGAAGCAAGACATTCGAAATTGCCGATTTGGCTAACGATGAGTAAAAGTTTAGTGGAGCCCATACAATTTGTTAGAGCATATGGTTTTCTTTGTGTGTGTATGTGTTTTTTTCTTTTGCAAAAAGGTGCATCAATTGAGGAAAAGATGGTCTTTTATTGAAATTTCAGTTATTTATGGATACACAAAGGCCCCTTAGTACTAAATGTTTGTGTGAGATTAAACACATGCGGTCTACAGAGGATTGTGTTTTTTACGTCAGAAAAATAATACATCTTGTCCATTATTAGTAAATTAGTACAAAGGAAAGGCAAAATGATGCCATTTACCATTTACTTTTTCTCAAATTACTGTCACAGTAAAGTAGGTTTGACGTTAGATATTTGCCGCACATTTGCAGCTCCATTATGCTGATCCCAACAGCATTTAAACAGGGCCACATTTATCTCGGTAACAAATATACACTCCTGTCCACACTCTTTTTTATATATTTTTTTTACATCTGTATTGTATTTTGACCCATTAAAAAAATCTCAAATCACTGCGGTTAAAGAGAATAAACAGCACATGCAAACCTTTAATAAAATATTGTTTGCTTCCATACTTTCTATGATGATGTCTTTCACACAATTGTTTTTTGCAAATCCCACCAAACCGATTTTACGCCATAAAGTTTGAACTTGTCCTCTCCACCTCACTCTCTATTTTACACCCAGGTCCCAGTTCTATTCCTGGCCCATAAACAATGTCTCTGTCGTCATACTCAGGAAGCTCCCAGAGATAAGCAAGGCATAACCTCTCATAAATTGCATAACCACGGCATAGATTTCCTCTGCTTGCATTCACTACAGACTAGTGTAGTCAAGACTAAATAGAATAAAATGTAGAGTGTGATGATTCTTTTGTGATGCTAACTGGCCATTACCAACTTTTGCACATTATCAGTGTTAGTGTATTTGGGTTAAGTATTTTCAGATATTTTTGATCGGATATTACAAGTCTGAATGTAATTGATCAGCTAAGGCATCTGATGTCTGGAGTGTTCTTCTTCAGTTTTGCACTTGAGCTTAGTGGTGGAGTATGCCTGTATTTTTTTCTTTTTTTAAATGATCAAATGAAATTGAAACTATATTGTCCTTCTAACCTACAATTGCACCTACAAATTTTGGATCAGGGTGCATTGTGGCTTTACATATCAGATGATTTCTTTGAATTCACTGACTGAACTTTGTGGATAATCTTTGCATCTTGTTTGGCTGACAGACAGAGCCTCTGACTCTCACACCACCGACCCGAATTCAAGTCCTGACCTTGACAGTCATATTGTCAATTTGAGTCTGAAATTTGTATAATACGATATCTAGTATTACACTTATATTTTTAGAGTGTAATACAGTTAATGATGATATCAGTATCTATCACTGAACTCATACAGCACATATACAGCAAAATATTGTACTATATAGTTTGTGCTCTTGAATGGCAGCTTATTAGTTCCTGTATATTCATAATACAATTGATAGATAAGTAATAGTGATTGAAAAAAAAAACATTTAAAAACACAAGTTTACACCATAACTATACACTTATTTGAATGATTTCATGATCAGGTCAGTATGTGGACGGGCCACAGTATGGCAGCATCCCTCCTCCGTGGCAGGTAGAAGTGCAATATCCACCCAAATTCACTGACACGGTCCAGAAAGTGCGTGTGCCTCACACCTCGTCTGTAAAGGTATTACCTCTAAGAATCTTGATCCAGTATTATGGTTTCTGCTTCTTTTTCTTAACCATTCCTTGTTTGTCTGTGCAATTTAGTCATTATCAGCTCCCATAAATCTCTTCTGTATTGCACGTAAGGAGGAGAAGAGGTGAAATCTCAAAGTTCACTGACATTTCTGGATGCTTACTGTATATATTTTGTAACTGGATATTCTCACAGAAAATGACAGACTATCACTATTACAAGGAAAATGTAGAACTAGGAAATGGGGTTGAAAGTGAAGCTATGTGATGAAAGATGAAACTATGCACCACAAGGTTGATATGTAGGTCAAAATTTACAACCCTTTCATACAGATATTTAACTCGAGTCTTGGTTACATTTCTTACATAAGATGCAACCATCTAATAGCACACTTTCGCCAAATGTAATTGATCAGCTGAGACATGTCTAGTATTTGCTTCTTTTATTTTATACTCAAGAAACACGGCTAATGCAGCTAACGTAATAAATTTTCTGACCAAAATGTTTCTCTGATATTCTACATAAGCTCATTAGTAAGCAATGACTGTGTAAAACAGCTGTAGTAGCAACACAGCAAATTTAAGTTGAAAGTGTCATTATTTTATCCCCAGTATACTATCGTAGGCTACAGCCTCCAAAAGAGTGAATGTCATTTTATATATTGTGTTTACTGGAACGCTAGACTTCAAATCTGTTGTCATTTTGCTGTAGAAATGTTGTCACTTGAGAACAGGTTTGGAAACCACTACATGTTTACATGTTAGGTGTCTGATGCTTTGGGGGTTTTTTTTCTCATTTTATTTCTCTGTAATTCTTGTTGTTTCTCAGTCTTGTCATCAGTGCCAGGGGAAAGGACGTGTGCGCTGTATACACTGTCATAGCAGAGGATGGGTGAGTAGATGTTTCTATTTAGAGAAATTAAGCTGAGCAGATTAATATATATATATATATATATATATATATATATATATATATATATATATATATATATATATATATATATATATGTTGGAAAAAAACATTTAAAGTATAAGAAAGTAAAAAAAAAACATTTTAAAGTATTAAAATTTAAGCCATGTCCAAGCCATGGTAAAATGTACGCAAAAAAAAAAAAAAAAAAATCACACGTGTACAAATACACGTGCTATTAGGAGGATCCTCAAGGTTGGGAAGGGCTTTTGGCTGCCTATTCCTATTAATATTGTTTATATTTGTTGACGGTAATAACAAAAAACAAAGATCACATATTTAAAGGTGCAATTTGTAATTTGTACGTTATTTCTCAAACCTTTAATAAGATCTTAAATTGAAACATACCTCAGCAAAGCTGTGATTCTCACTATTGTAATGCTGGGTATGGCTTAGTTTCTTCCTTTTCCAATTTTCTGCAATTTAGCCCCACCCCGATGCTATATAAGTCAATTCAAAGGGCATAGTTTTAACATAGAGGGTGGCCTTTGTTAGAGGAAGACGCACCAATATTTTCATTGCAACTGTAATCACAAATTGCTGTTTTATTATTAAGTTTACAACCAAGTTGACACCCAATTTGACTTTCTTTGTTCCTTTACCTTTAGATCAGCTGTATGTCCTGTCATGGTGCAATACACGGCCGGAACAGAAAATGTGTTGGCTGCCATGGAAGGGGAAGAAAAGTGTAAGTATCAAACAGTATAAGTTCATACTGCACACATCAGGTGTACTAAGTAAAGAATAAAACATTTTTGGTTGTGCTCTTATAAGATATTAAACAACAATGGGTTGGTGTGAGCATTAGCACCCTGAACTTGATTATTTTACTATAACAGCATGTCGTGAAATGTTTTATTTCTTTTATACCACAGCAAATTTCCAATAAGTAAAATGATGTCACAAGTCATGTCCTTTGAAGCAAGTTATTTCCTGTTATCACTTATGTTATAGCAGCTATAAACAGTTCTTCCCTCATTAGTGTCAATTTTTTTTCTTTGTCTTGAGGTAAAGAGAAACCGAAAAGTCCTGAACATTCTCCTTTAGGGCAAAACTTACTGATTGTTATGTATATATGTATATATTATGTATATTATAAATGCTGACACCCGTGACTGTTAAATGTCACCTTACAGAAAGCTTCACCATATCAAAGACACAAATTATTTGTAGTAACAAGAGCATAATTTTTAAAATCCATATATTATTAAACTTAGGTTATATGAAGTAACCACAAATTATAGCCAGCATTACTGTCAGAGCTGCAGTATTAAATGAGTATTTTTTTCTACATAAAATTATGCGTTAGATATCATTACAAGTACATCAGTAATTAATAAGTGTTTTCTCATTTAGATGTACATGGTGCCATGGTAGCGGTCATAAAACATGCCGAAAGTGTAATGGCCGTAAAAAGCTTTTGCATTTCATTCAGCTCACTGTCACGTGGTAAGTGTAATTTCCCTAGTGATGTTCTGATTTAGGATTAACAGCTGAGGCAAACTTAATATACAGCGTCATGCCAATAATATTGGCACCCTATATTGGTAAATATGAGCAAAGAAGGCTGTGAAAAATTGTCTTTATTGTTTAGTTAATAATTCCCCAAATCTATGAAACTGCATTCATAATGGTGTTCAGCTGGACAAGACTCAGCCAGGCCTGATTACTGCAAACCCTGTTCAATCAAATCAACACTTAAATAGAACTTTTTCAACCACATGAAGTTGGTTAAAAGGTCTTATCCAGTAACACACTATGCCAAAGTTGAATGAAATTCCAGAAATGATGAAGAAGAAGGTGATTGAAATATATCAGTCTGGGAAGGGTTACAAAGCTATTTCAAAGGCTCTGGGACTCCAAAGAACCAGAGTGAGAGACGTTATCTCCAAATGGAAAAACTTGGCACAGTAGTGAACCTTGCCAGAAGTGGCAGACCTTCCAAAATTCCTCCAAGAGAACAGCAACTACTCATCCAGCAAGTCACAAAAGAGGCAAGGACAATAATTACATCAATAAAGGTCAGTGTTCATGACTCCACTATCAGAAAGACTCTGGGCAAAAATGGCATCCAAGGAAGAGTGGCGAGCTGAAAACCACTGCTAACACAGAAGAACATTAAGCCTCGTCTGAATTTTGTCAAAACACACCTTGATGATCCACAAACCTTTTGGAAGAATGTTCTGTGGACTGATGAGTTGAAAGTGGGACAGTTCAGAAATCAGGGGTCCGACACAGTACATCTGATGTAAACCAAACAAACAACATCATATCTATGGTCAAGCCTGGTGGTGGAAGTGTGATGTTGGGATGTTTCTCTGCTTCAGGGCCTGGCCAACTTGCAGTAATTGAAACATGAATTCCGTTCTCTATCAGAAAATCCTAAAGGAGAATGTCTGGTCTTCAGTCCGAATGTAGAAACTCAAGTGTAACTGGATTATGTAGCAAGACAATAATCCAAAGCACAGGAGTAAGTCCTAGTCCTAAAAGTAAGTGAAAGACTGATCTCCAGTTATCTGAAATGTTTGGTTGCAGTTATTCCTGCCAAAGATGGCACAACCAGATTTTAAGTTTAAGGGGGCAACTAGTTTTTCACTAATGATTGGTGTTGGGTGTTTTTTTTTTTTGTTGTTGCTTCAATTAAAAATAAATAAATAACCTGTATTTAGTTTTATTTCATTTGAAGATCTAAAACTATTTTAGTATGAGACACAAAACCAGAAGAAATCAGAATGGGGTAAATACTTTTTCACAGCACTGTAAATGAATTTCTTCATTCTTTCTTCATTTCTTCATTCTTGACCCGACACAGACTCCACGAGTTCATGTGAAACCAGTTTATCCATGTTGGATCAAATCCATTGGCGTGTCATCTGAACATGTGCTTCAGAAGAAGGGATGAGATTCACAGAAAATCTGACTTTTTGTACAGGAGTTAAAATGGTCAATATGAAAAATTAGTTTAAATTTAAGTAGTGACCTAGAAATTTTTCACCATCATGAATACTGAATAGTCCAACTTTCTGTTTAATTCTAGTTTTAAATAAAAAATGTTAAAAATCCCAGATTTTTAGTATGGTCTCAGATATTTGGATTTGATGTTGTATATGATGTTTCTTAGGAAGAACCAAGTGTATGAGTTCATACCTGACCGGCTGCCTGAGTTCCCCATAAAGAAGTTTGAGAAGGTGTCTGGGGAAGCATTCTTTATTGATGAAAGTCTCCTGGTATTCATTTTTTTTAAAAATTTGGTTCATTTTTTTTCTCTTCACTTATAATAACATTAAAATGATGTTAACTCCTCCAAAGTCCACTGTAGTCTAGGGAGGTTGCTGGTTGTTTTTATACAGCACTAACACTAAAATATTATATGATCTGGTATGTTCAAAAAAGAATCAGTATGTAATGTTGACTTCCCTTTCAAAGGGCACTCCACGTTATATCAGCTGAACGCCCTGGGAAGCACCCTCAGTGTTCAGCTAATGCAACGTCTCGTTCTCTTCGCAGAGAACAGGATTACATGTGTAACCCAGATGCTTTTCTTGCAGGTCTATCCAATTGTAGGCTTCCCTGACAAGGAAATCTGCAACGCTTCTGAAGAAGCCATCCACGAGCACCTGAATAAATACTCTGCTGTCAGTCGCATCTTGCAACAGGTGAGCAAGAATACTCCAAAACAATGGCTATGTTTGCATGCACATCAAATTCCATTGAAGGTCTATATTCTGGTTGCAGCCATATTCCGAATACGTGTTTATATGCTGTGTGTATATAAAGTTTATTGTTAGCCCACGTACAGGCATCAGAATTTTCCTGATACATGGTTGTTGTAAGTATGCCTGAGTTGCCATTCATAAATACCTAGCCTACAGCTAAGCGTCTGTTAGCACCCACAATTCCTTGTGAACTGAGCATGCGCATATATCTAATTTCAGTCGATTTTGTGAATAAGGTGTTTACATGCAACAAATTTACATACAAATGGGCATATTGCAGGGGTGGGAATCAGAATTTGGGGAATCAGAATATTGTCTTAATTTGAATCGGGCGATCGGATTGCGGTGTTTACATGACTCAATACTAATAAGAATACTGCCAAATTCTGACTAATATTTGAATATTGTCGTGCATGTAAACGTAGCCATTGATTGGTTATTACTTATTTATATTTATTTATTAGTACTAGCAATTGCAGTTTGTGAAGTATCCACTAGGGGACAGCAAATGCAACCATTTCAAAATTCCATCTAGCGCGGGGCTGTCCAATCTTATACGCAAAGGGCCGGTGTGGGTGCAGGTTTTCATTCTAACCAAGCAGAAGCCACACCTGAGTCTACTGAAAGCCAAGATCAACTGATTGAACAGGTGGCATCAGCTGTGGCAGGTGTGCATACTATTTGGTGAAGTAGTGCTCTTGTGGTTATAGACTGCATGATTTTGAGATTATTTTGTGATGCGGCCTTAGTGTTTTTCAATTTTAAGACGTTGGAATTCTGCTTTTGTATGCAAAATGAGTTATGTGTTATTTACATGCCCCTGAATATACACTCAATGTCCACTTTAATAGGAACACCTGCACATTTATGCATTTATCCAATAAGCCCCTAATGTGGCAGCAGCACAATGCATAAAATCATGCAGATACAGATCAAGAGCTTCAGTTAATAGTGACATCAAACATCAGAATGGGGAAAATGTGATCTCTGTGACTATAATCGTGGCATGGATGCTGGTGCCAGATGGGCTGGTTCGAGTATTTCAGAAAGTGCTGATCTCCTGGGAATTTCAACAACAGTCTCCAGAGTTAATACAGAATTGTGTGAAAAACAAAAACATTGAGTGAGCGACAGTTCTGTGGGTGGAAACACCTTGTTGATGAGAGAGATCAGAGAAATATGGCCAGACTGGTTTGAGCTGACATGCAGTCTATAGTAACTCAACTAAGCACTCATTACAACCATGGTGAGCAGAAAAGCATCTCGGAATGCACAATATATCAGACCCTGAGGTGGATGGGCTGCACCGGCAGAAGGCCAAAATGGGTTCTACTACTTTCAGCCAAGAACAGGACTCTGAGACCATCATGGGCACAGACTCACCCAAACTGGACAGTTGACGACTGAAAAAAGGTTTGATGTATTGTGCATGCTGGAGATGCTTCTCCTCATTCTGATGTTTGATGTGAAGTTTAACTGAAGCTCTTGACCTGTATCTGCATGATTTTATGCATTGTGATGCCACCACATGATTGGCTGATTGGATTACTGCATAAATGAGGAGGTGTACAGGTGTTCATATTAAAGCGGGTGGTGAGTATGCCAGCTGTTTTATGCCTAAGTACTATTTAAAAGTGGGCTAACAATTGCTGTAGTGCTGCTGAAATACACTCAAAATGATCTCTTCTCTCAGGGTATTTCTCTCTGTATGTCTGTCTATCCACAGCGACAGTCAGTAGAGCTGGTGCCTCTTACTCAAGCCTTCTACTCCTACAATGGAAAACACTACGACTATTTCGTATACGGGACTGAAAAGAAGGTTCATACCAGTAAATATCCGACTTCCTGCACTGTCCTGTAGCATCTCATCTTACGATTCTATCAATACAATGTGAAAAAATTATGGTTATTTTATTATTGTTAAATACTGCTTGCTGAGCAGTGCATTACAGAGATTATAATATAATGCTTCTGAAGCTCCTTTGTTATACATCAGCATATTATCCTACGCAGAATATGTGCCAGTGATTTGTCAGTTACAAGGATTCTTATAATTAACATATGAACGAATAATTAAACATTTCTGATTGTATAGTGTAGGTCTATATTACACAATATGTAAGTCTTAAGGATCTGTATTTATAATCCGTAAATCAGAAATTCAGTCTTATGCCAAGTTGGATCACTTTATATACACACAGTATACTTTTTTTTTTTCCAACTGTTATCAATTTTGAACAATATGTTCTAAATATTTATATACCCATTTGTAACAGGGCTGTGAATTGAAATAAATTGCACATGTATGAAATTGAACTTTATTGGACGTGTCTTCTGATCACTTCAAAGTCTCTTGCTATAGCCTCTGTAGATCTCATTTGAAGCTACTTAATAATGTTAAACACTAAACTATGCAGTGTAAGACTGCTTAATTTGTCTTTTAATATTGTGTGTATCCACAGAAATATGGACAAGTACTTATTTAACAAATAAAAAAATAAAATATTTGATACCCCTCCAAATTTTGGTTCTGACTAGTATCAGACAAGAGCTTAAGAGTTTTGATATGGGTATCAAGCATGTTTTCACAGATAGGCCATGGTGTTTAGACCATTTTATCCAATTTATCCCAAATGAACGTCAAGTCTGAATGTATCCCAGATATAAACATTGGGAAACAGCTTTATTGGGAGAAATAAGTGATAGATGAACCAACCAAGCAGGATAATAACCCCCATATCTCATCCTGCATATCACTGACATCACAAACAAGAATGAGAACATAGTTCTTGTCAAAATTACACCTGCATAACCAGAGAATTGCATCAAAATCTGCGTCATGAACTAAGTGGAAGGATGTAACAGCTGGCGATGCTGGAAGGGGAAGATATGGAAGGCCATATGGTTCAGAAATACCGACAGCTGTTTTCAGTATTATAGCATTCTGTTTTGTATTTGTCATGTTCTGAGACACTGGGGGTTTTGTTTTTTTTTTTGTTTTTTTGACACCACTAATGTCTGGTGTTTCAAGTTTGTCACTCGTCAGTACAGCTATGATCCAAACTCTACACAGTGTTCAAAATCTCATGGGATGCATTTGAATAACCCACGGTGATTAGCACATAATTAATATGCAGTGCAAATGACTGATCTACATTATTCATTAATATTTTCTTGTTAACTTACATAGCACTGTAGTGGGTTTATACTACAAGTTATTAGCACTAGCTACAAGAGATTCAGAGGTTCATTTGCATAACTTATTGTGTTTTGCCCATTGCAGCCAATTAACATATGACACAAATGAGACACAGGCTGTGTCCCAAATGACATACTGTCTAATCTAATTTCTAACCCAAATGACATACAGTACTGTGCAAAAGTCTTAGACACATGCAAAGAAATGCTATAAAGCAAAGATGCCTTCAAAATTCATTAAAAAATCCACTATTAAAAGCAGTAAACAGTATTAAATGAAACAGCTGATATTAAGTGTAACAAACCTTTGCTTTTTAAAAATGCTTCATTCATCGCAGGTCACAGTTCGTCACCGTTTTATAAGGAAATTAGCTGGTAAGTTTTTCATGAGCATCTTGGAGAATCTGTTACAGTTCTTCTGGAGACCATGACTGTTAAACCTATTTCTGTTTTTGCAGATAAAACTGGACAGACTTCATTAGCATTTTTGTCTGGAAAGTGGTGTAAAATGTAATACATTGCTTTCTTTACTGCCATACAAATATTTTCCTGTTACATTGAAATTTTTTTTTGATGGAAAAGTAATGTTTGGAATAAATTTGCTAACAATTTTGTTACTATTATTGACTCAATAATGCAGAAGTCACAAAAGCAACATTTAAGACAAAATTTCTATTTTTAAGAATTAGGGTGCTTAAGACCATCCTTAGCACATGCAATTTTCTACGATGAGGTCACTTCTGAATAATAATAAAAATGGCTCTCGCAATGCATACTTTATGAGCGTTACTCCTCCGTCACAGACAGAATTAACATTTGCCTTACACAGGGGTTCCTTAAACCTGGATTAAATAAGAATCCAAAATCCTTCCCACATAATAGCAACGAGGTGGTTGAGTTCAATTTCATATGTAATTCAGTTTTAGTGAATCCATCTTTTGTTGAACGGCGAGGGGTGTCGCTAGCAGGTGGACAGACAAAGAATTGTTTTCGGTATTGTGGGATTATTTTCTGTCCACTTTCGAAGTATTTTCTCAAATAATATCATTCTAACAAAAAAAAATGACAAAAATAACAAATCTAAAAACACTGTGATTGCTTAAAAAGTTACAATATTTGAGCTTCTATCGTACTGAGCTCTTT